>NW_022987521.1:638717-681217 GCF_902827165.1 Trematomus bernacchii | reverse complement strand
GTAAGAAGTAGAAAGTACAGGTATTTGAGTTCAACATGTAAGAAGTAGAAAGTACAGGTATTTGAGTTCAAAATGTAAGAAGTAGAAAGTACAGGTATTTGTGTTCAACATGTAAGAAGTAGAAAGTACAGGTATTTGTGTTCAAAATGTAAGAAGTAGAAAGTACAGGTATTTGTGTTCAACATGTAAGAAGTAGAAAGTACAGGTATTTGTGTTCAACATGTAAGAAGTAGAAAGTACAGGTATTTGTGTTCAACATGTAAGAAGTAGAAAGTACAGGTATTTGTGTTCAAAATGTAAGAAGTAGAAAGTACAGGTATTTGTGTTCAACATGTAAGAAGTAGAAAGTACAGGTATTTGTGTTCAACATGTAAGAAGTAGAAAGTACAGGTATTTGGGTTCAAAATGTAAGAAGTCAAAGTAAAAAGCAGTGGAGTAGTGGAGTAAAGTACTGATACCAGAAAAATGTACTTAAAGTGGACCTATCATGCTATATTTGAATAATATAGTGTAGGACCATACCTATATAAGGCATATTTATACTTTTTTTTTTGCAAAATACCAAACAGATCATGCATTTTAGCCATGCCTCATTTCGCTCTATTTGAAATGTTTTAGCTCTGTGTTTGTAAGGGGCAGATAAGGGCAGAACAGCACCATCTACTGGCCTGGCATATGTACTACAGCGTCTCCAGCGCTTTCGAACGGCAATAGCCGTGGCTGTCTCCTCCTGATTGGTGGAGTTGGCCCAATAGCCGTAGCGCCACCGTCCTGACGTCAGGACAGTGTTCAAATCTGGATCAGTTTTTATCAGATCCGTTGCAGCCCCTTTTTTAGAGATTTGGGTATGGAGGAAAATAGAGAGGGTTGTGTTTTCTGACACTTGGTGAGTTCCCTGGAACACCGGGGACACATATTCATGTATAAAAGACGTACAAAAGTGCATTTTGCATGATAGGTCCCCTTTAAGTACAGTAACAAAGTATTTGTACTCCACTACTTCCCACCTCTGATGATTTAGAAGAAAATAATAAGAAGTGTTTGTTTCATCTCCTGCTCGAAGAGAGGCGGATCGTAGCTGCACAGCTCGCTTCTTAAATCGATGTTTCAAACACCTCGGAGAATATTTAAAGAGGCATTAGGTGATATTTTTCCTGCCCGCTGTAGGAAATGACCACAGTATATTACGGCTGCAGGGCCTGATCGATAGCAGTGACTCAGCACTTTCTCTGCCAGCTGCTGAGATGTCTGCCTTTCAACATTCATTCTCTCCGTGATTCAAGACGTTTCCAATCCTTCCCCGGCTGCTAGAGGACTGCTCTGTGAGACTGCCAACACTCATCAGTTTGGAAGGTTTAACAGTGTTGTCCAGCTGAAGAACAGAATCAATCCTTGTGTTGCACAGCTGAGGATTCACCAGCTGGTTGTAAACTAAAGGGAAACCAGGCGTCATGAAACCACTGAGTCATCTCTTTTCTTATCTGTTTCATTTCAACAGTGATCAGACTATACAACTACCACGGACCCTGGTAGACCATCACACGTACACAGACTATCGCACCACTGCAAGAACACTCAAGTCAAAATATATACTATATATGTTTCAAAAAATGTAGCTCAATAAATTACCCCTTGCAAGGTACAAGGCATTTAAAAAGAAAATCTAATATTTAACAGAAGGGTCGCCGGTTAAAGTCCCGATCGGTCCAAATAAATGCGCTGCTCAACCCTAACACATGTGTGTGTATTGAACTGTGTGTATTGAACTGTGTGTATTGAACTGTGTGTATTGAACTGAGTGTAATCACAACTGAGTGAACAACTGCATTTCCCCGTGGGGAATACTAAAGCAGTGGTTCTCAACTGGTGGGTCGCGACCCGTTTCGAGTGGGTCGCAGATGTGTGAGTGAAGAATTAAAAAAAGTCAAACTTTTATTTTGAAGGCCCGATTTTCTAACGCTGTGCATGCAGTAGGCGTTGGACTGGAAGTACCGGAGACCATAAACGGTTTTGAAAACTTCTGTCACGTAGTGATCATCTTCTCAATAAAACATCTTTGCTGATGTTTTTTCGAGTCTTCTGGCCAATCAGAATCAAGATGGTTGCCGGAAGTCCCCACGGAGAATAACTTTGTGGTAGAACTATTCTTTATACATCCATGGGTACAACTTCAGATCAAAATGAACACATAATGAAATATGACCCCCGGTTTGATGATTGACAGGTCAGAGGTCACAGAACAATGGGAGCTATCTACCCTTACCCACAAAGTAATTCACACAGACTATCTCCTCTTTACTCCTCTCTCTGTGAGGAGCAGCAAGCTGTCAGAACTAAGTGAAAAACAAACAATGGCATAAAATATTATTAATATGTCAGGTAGTAATAGATTTATTTATTTTCTTCTCAGAGTGTACCAGAATGCGTAGTTTATATGTTAGTATTTCAAAAAATCTCCTGGGAGAGAATCCCCCCAGACCCCCCTGCTGGGGTTGGGTTTGCAGCATGTGGGCCTTTGTATGTTATACAGTTCAGGTTTGATTCCATCATCTCATTAAACCTTTTTTAAAAGCATACTTTAGTTATGTGAATGAATATAAGGGATACTGTAGATGCACTGTACTTCACTTGAATTCATATTGTATGCTGAAAAGCGTATATATTACAGCAATATATATTTTGTTGAATAGATTTGAGTGGTTCAACATTTCGGGTCGCGTTCTATTGACAAAGGACAAAGTGGGTCCCGAGGCCTGACTAGTTGAGAACCACTGTACTAAAGGGTCTTCTTCTTCTTCTTAAATGCATTTTAGTTTACCAGCAATACTCTGAAGACAATAAAAACGTCACTGTTACTGAATAGGACTTATTTTGTTTTAGCAATGAGGCTCATTTGCATAGAAAGGGGCACTTTCACAGTAAATGTATGCATATAACCAGGGGTGCACACAACTTTCTCAGTGAGGTACTCAGATGAGTACCTGGAGTCAGTGTTTGGTACTCCAACTTCTGGTGATTGTCAATGGAGTACAGCGCTTCACGATTGTCAACGGGGGGTGGTAGTGGAGTACAGAGCTTCGTGACCGCGGAGCGTGTGAACGTTGTGATCAGCTGTTTTAGCGCAGGGCTGCTGTACAGACCGACGTTAACAGCAGCCCTGTGCACAGCACACGGAGACCGGTGATCTAAACGCCTTCTGGAAAAGCTTCACAAGTACGTCGGTATGCAAATGCGCTTTGTGACACAAGTGACGGTACGCATTTCAGATTGTTGCCGCGCATGCGTACCTGCGTACCAGTTATGTGCACCCCTGCATATAACCTCATTTAAAACACGCAAATGGCACAGGAACTATTTTCACCCTTTCCATGGTCTTTAAGAATCACACGGCTGCTTTTCTGCCGTATTTGTCGAAGTTGAACATCCGCAAAAAACATGCAATCCTGAATTTCCTCCTGAGATCTTCATCTGTGTCTAATAAATGCAATACAATGATAAATTGTCAAATTGCAGATGGAGCCACGGGTCAATACGTGAGGTGAAGCATGTGTGCAGCTTGAGATCTAGATTGTCGCCAAGACAGGAAATCTATTTAATTTGGAAACGAATGAAAAGACCACTGCACCCCCACCCCAAAACATCAACATACTGTACACACACACCAACAAATTCATTTCCCTCATTTCAATTACTCTACTGTCAGTGTGTTAAATAGAAACAACTGCTGAGGTTCACAAAATGCCAATTCAGAGAAACTGATTGCTGCATTCAGTCTGTAACAATTTGATGACAGTTGTGCACAATAACTAAAATAATTGGAGAGATGCAGCAATATCTAGCAGCCTATTTCCCTTAACTCTAACCAACACAAACCCTTCATCTCTTTCACTGTGCACAGCAGCGCTCTTCACTTATCGGGAGCTCCAGAAATACAGATAGAGTGAACTTTGTCGATCCCCCGAGGGACAATTTGGGTCATTGTGGCAACGAAGAATAGCAAGAGGGTGATGGAGTGCAAAGAGTAAAAAAAGATATGAAAAAGCGATACGGAAAAATAAATTAGAGATGGTGTATCTGTGTGGGAGATGGAACTGTTTCTCCACTGTGGCGGAAATTGAATTTGCAGTGTGACAGCCATTCACGTTTATGAAAGCCCGCGGTTTATGGAGTTACAAATTTCAAGGTGTCAGCGGCGATTCGATGACGTATAAGTGCACTTAGAGCTCTGTTATATGGAGCCGCACTGCTGAAGGCTTCATTTCCCGCTCCACCTTCACAGGAACACAATGGATGTGGTTTGTTGAGGCGGCGCTGAGGGAAAAATGGCTCATGGGAAAACTGTTTATACTCCGACGCAGGATCTAATTTCTCCCCATCTGTCACTCCCTCGCTCCAGTGTATTTATCTTTGTTTGCCTCCATCCCCTGCATCCTTTTTTTTTATCTCTTTTCTTTCCACATTAACAGGCCACTCGTGCACCTCACACGTACAGAAACACTCCCTGCTGGCCCATTTGTACACGACATGAGATAGATATTCAGCCAGAGAGAGAGAGAGAGAGAGAGAGAGAGAGAGAGAGAGAGAGAGAGAGAGAGAGAGAGAGAGAGAGAGAGAGAGAGAGAGAGAGGAGCACAGGGACATCAGCCAAGTGTGACAGTGAGTCCTATTTCTTTCTCAGGCCGCTGTGGACTCTGAGCTGAATACTGAGTGCACTGCAGAGCCAGAGGACAGTTTCACAGGAGGAGGGACCACAGATAAGATCAATTGCAGACCTGAAGGCCCATATCAGATCCCAGATCAGATCCCAGAGCAGACCTGTGGGGTGTCAAATGATCATATAATCATTTAAAACATGTAGTGTTATACTCTGATTGCCTGTTAAATTGTATTTTGCATCTTGTACCAAGAACATCCATAACATTCACCTGTTTGCAACTTACAAATTATGTTTCACTTGTATATAGACTCTTATGGCTCTACTTCTATTCTATTTTATTGTATTTACTTCCACTATTTCATCTGTTTTATTGTGTTGCACTGTTGGAGGAGCCTGGGACCTCAGATTTCCATCCACATAACTACACTTAGCTGCTGCACACATGACAATAAAAGCCTTGCATCTTGAATCTTGTATGTGTTTAACAGAGACAGATGTTAAGGATGTACATTTCAGGATAGCAGGAGGAAGTGTAAAATGGTTAAGGACGAAGGGGTTTTATGGTTTAGTCTTATACTCTGATGCCTTTTCAAGATTGAAAGGTTTTATTGTCATCTGCTCAAAGCTACAGTGTTGACCTGAGATCCTCCGACAATGCAACATATATAATAACATACAAAATAGTGCAAAAAGTATATATACATGTAAATAGAATATGATATGTACAAGAACAGAATATTAAATTAAATAATGTACATTAAAGGTGGGGTAGGTAAGTTTGAGAAACCGGCTCGAGATACACTTGTTGTTATATTCCATGGAATGCTCTTAACATCCCGATAGCAATGAATATCTGAAGTGCTTTGACAACAAATCGGAGTGGAAAAGTTAGCTGCTAATGGTAGCCACCAGAGTGTATGCAGCTTCCGGTTTTGGTAACGCGTCACTCTCACTCCTTATTTGTTAACGTTTTGGTGTGTATATGACTTTCCCTCGATTCCATTGGCTCTAGCGGTTATAAAGAGATTTCATTCATCAAAATCGAGCAAGGGGGGCCAGAGATAGGTCAAATCCACCCAAATGACCCCAGAAGTGTTTTTTTGGCTAAATCTCTCTAAAAAGGTCAAATGTCACTTGTTTTGCATCAATCTTGATACAGGGTACTTATTATATGTTGTACTTTGGATTCCTAAAGCTTTTAGTCTACTAACCCATCATCCAAGGGTAGTTTTCACTATAAGTAAAAAAGACTTTTTGGACGGACAATATAATTTACAGTTTTTTACTATGTAAAATCTGAATTTTCTTTAAAATAAAAAACATCTATATTGATTCTGACTTTTCTAAATCCAACTCACAGGTTTATCATTACTTTGAGAAAAAAGATTATTAATTTAACCCTTTTAGAAGGGAAGATATGGTCATTTGTTCTGGGAATGTCATTTTCGAGCCTGAGACCTGAAAAACAGGCTCAGGGCTTAACAGGTTAAGACAATATTAACATTTTACTCTGTTAAATTGTATTTTTAGTCTTGTATGTGTTGAACAGAGACATTTGTTAAGGATTTACATTTCATTGCAAATGGTTAAGGACGAGGGCTTTTCTGGTTTAATGATGGGATGGAGGACCAGTTGTTTCCTCTCATGAATATATAGAGAGACTGTAAGCAGAACTTATTTATCCTCTGAGGGTGAAGTTGCTCTGTTCCTGCATTTCAGATCCATTTCACTTGTATATTGACTTTCTTTATTACTTTATTAAATATAACAAAAGACAAACTTTGACCATGAATAATTTACCTGAAGGCCAAGATCAGATCCCAGATCAGACCCAGAAGCAGCCTGAAGGCGAGCTCAGGTAAAAAAAAATCACAACTGAAACGATAAAACTGACAAATACCTTGGGAAATAACAGGCAAGGGAGCATTGGATCCTATCTGAGGGGCAGTTTCTTTATGACACGGTTTAGTGGAATACTTGATTCTGATCGATTTTGATGTTCAGCGCTTTGCTAATTTTGATAATAGACCCATGATGCCCAGAGTCACAGATGCTCTCTCTGATGGACCTGGCAACATTTAGAGGACGTCAACAACAAACAACCTGGCACGTGAAAATATGATCCACTGAAAAAACAAATGTGTGGTCTGGTCATTTGTTTTGCTCTTACGCAAAGTAACAAGCATTGAAGTAAAGTAGTAGTAAAGTGACAAGTATGTTTTCCATTTGATATGAATTTAAACACACAAAATGTACATTAAAGGTCACCTATTAAGCAAAATCCTCTTCTTCATGTCTCTTCTACATCAGCATGTGTCCCCTCTTCTTCATGTCTCTTCTACATCAGCATGTGTCCCCTCTTCTTCATGTCTCTTCTACATCACCATGTGTCCCCTCTTCTTCATGTCTCTTCTACATCAACATGTGTCCCCTCTTCTTCATGTCTCTTCTTCATCACCATGTGTCCCCTCTTCTTCATGTCTCTTCTACATCAACATGTGTCCCCTCTTCTTCATGTCTCTTCTACATCAACATGTGTCCCCTCTTCTTCATGTCTCTTCTACTTCAACATGTGTCCCCTCTTCTTCATGTCTCTTCTACATCAACATGTGTCCCCTCTTCTTCATGTCTCTTCTACATCAACATGTGTCCCCTCTTCTTCATGTCTCTTCTACATCAACATGTGTCCCCTCTTCTTCATGTCTCTTCTACATCAACATGTGTCCCCTCTTCTTCATGTCTCTTCTTCATCAACATGTGTCCCCTCTTCTTCATGTCTCTTCTACATCAACATGTGTCCCCTCTTCTTCATGTCTCTTCTTCATCACCATGTGTCCCCTCTGTGGAAAGAGACTCTGAAAGTTTCAGGAACAAAGATTCTCTCTCTTTTTGTCCTGATCCATTTCTATAAAAACCTGTCTGAAAATGAGCTGATCAGATTTTGGCCACTTTATGATGTCATAACGATGTTTTGTCTCGTGTAACCATTAGCCAATCAGCAACCAAGGTAACCCCCTCCCCCCCCCCCGTATCACCTGAATCTCCTCCTAGAGCACCATTGAGTTCTTTTTAACCAAATCTCTCTCAGAGGGGCGTGGGGAGGGGCTCCTTATTTTCATCTGAAGTAACAGACAGAGAATCAGCACTTTGGAAACAGGGCTGAAACAGAGGGGATTATGGGATGCTGCAATGATCTGTTTGGTGTTTCAGCCAATCAGAGACAGGCTCTGGATATATCTGAGACCTATAATATATTGATGAAAAACAGTATAGGGGACCTTTAAAGTAAATATCCTTCATTAAGTTGTAACACAGGTTGTCTAATTGACAGAGGAGGGCTTCGTCATATCCGATTAGTAGCTAAAAAAAACTGATAAGAGAAATATAAGACTCCAGAAAGACGGTAATTTCTCTAAAGAAGTGAAAGTGATTATCTGTCATTATTGAAAAGCTGCACCTCATTAATACTCTCAGCAGAAACATCTCTCTCGTTTACTGGAGTGTTAACTGGGTAAATACCATCATGGTGGATAAAGTTCAGTGGATTAGCGTTGTGTTCGTTCATGAACCTCAAAGCTTCCCAGGCGTATCGCTGAGAGGGATCGAGCCTCGCTGCCAGCTTAACTGCAGAGGGGGGGGTTTTATCTGTGGAAAAAACAATCTACCACGATTATAGACAAAGTTAATTAAAAAATATCCGCCCACTTTGCCCAGCTGAGGAAATCTTAATCTCTAGATATGAAGAATACAAACTCGGCCAATTTGCTTTGCTCAGAACAACAGCTTAAACTGCAACCCGATAATAACGAAGGATCCAAATTCTTCGGTGGCTAATTGTTGGATCGCTGTCCAGCGCCCCCCCCCCATCCCTGCCTGTGTGATGCGTAACTTTCTGCATAATTAATTGAAGGGCTTTAATAGTAATAGAATAGCCAGCGGGCCCTGACACACACCATTAAAATGCAAATGGAGCTCAGTGATATAAAAACTGAGATCTATGTCAGGATGGAGAGATGGGAGAGAGATGAGCAGTGAATCACACCATCCAGAGATGGGAAGTAACTAAGTACATTTACTCAAGTACAATTTTGAGATACTTGTACTTTACTAGTATTTCCATTTGCTGCTGCTTTCTACTTCTACTCCACTTCAATTCAGAGGTAAATGGTGTACTTTCACTCCACTACATGTATTTAATACCTTTAGTTACTTTTCAGATGTGGATGAATGATGTGAAATATAACAAAGTGTTAAATCAGACTTTAGTTCCACCTGGAGTAAATCCACAAGCTACCCTGCAGTATACAAAGTCATTCAAACTAGCTGCACCTTTACCAGCTTTGAGAACACTTTCATGATCAATCATTATAAAACATATCATATATATTATTCTGAAATGGACCAATCTGCACAATGACTACTTTTACTGTCGCTACTTTCACTATATTTTGATGATCATACTTTTCTACTTTTACTTGAGGAACATTTTGAATGCAGGACTTTTACTGTAACAGAGTATTCCTACACTCTGGTACTTCTACTTTTACTCAAGTACAAGATCTGAGTACTTCTACTTTTACTCAAGTACAAGATCTGAGTACTTCTACTTCTACTCAAGTACAATATCTGAGTACTTCTACTTTTACTCAACTAATCTGAGTACTCCGCCCCCCCCCATCTATCTCCCAGTATATCAATGAAATCAGCAAAGGAGAAATAAGTCTCCGTGTTTCACCGTCCGTTCAATACGCGAATGTTGCCATGCCAACTTGACACAGCCAGCCAGAGAGGTGCATGATGGGAAATGTTGCACCAGGGGCTGATGCAAGACTTACTGTGTTTTTAGTTTCTAAGCTGTAATGTGCAGATTAGAACCAATTTGGGGTTTAATTGTTCTCACTAAATTATTTAATGTTTTTAATTCTGCAGCAGATTAATTTTCTCTTTGGCTTTGTGTGATCAGCAAATACATATTCAACGTGTGAGGAGATCTTATAGGGAAGTTAATTAGAATAACATATCACATACACAAAGGCAATGTGTGGTGTTATTAATCTCTTCAATGTTTTAATTATTTATTTTTTTGTTAGTTTTTGTTGCGTTTCGTCATTATATGTGTACAATTAAAAGAATATGCTGCTTTTAAAAGCTAACCAAAGCAATTTCCTAAATACAAAATGAATAAATAAACAACGGAGAAAGACTACTTGGTGAATAAAGTGATAAATCAAGGAATTAACCTGTTTTTCAGGTCTCAGGCTCGAAAATGACATTCCCAGAACAAATGACCATATCTTCCCTTCTAAAAGGGTTAAATGAATAATCTTTATTCTCAAAGTAATGATAAACCTGTAACCTTTTTAGAGAGATTTAGCAAAAAGAAACTCCACCTCTGAGGTGATTTGGGTGGATTTTCCATATCTCTGGCTTCCCTTGCTCGATTTTGATGGTTGACACCTCTTTCTGACCGTTAGAGCCAAAAGAATCGAAGGGGGAGTCCCCCACACACACTCGTTGTGAAGAGAAAAGGTGGGGGCTTCACGCATGTAATTTTCCATCAGAGTGAACCTATCTCTAGCTTTGACATCTGGAAACGGAAAAGCAGTTTTAATGCTTATGGATTATCAGAAATCATTTCAAAGGGACACACACATTAGATTAACCTATGGATTAACTTCAGCAGCGTTTTTATCGTTTTAATGCCATTGAAGACCACTTTGGAGAGACTACAGAGCCAAGGTAAAAATGTTAGCATTTTTAGCTACATAACGTCACCTGTTTTGATGTCCGTTTTTGCTTATAACGTCGCAAATACGTATAATTCAGTGGTAATGTTGGTGTCAATCGATTCTGTGTCACCTCACGATGTGAAACGATGTGTTGGATGTGGTGAAAAGATAAATAATAAGGTTTTGTGAGTGATTTTCGGTGCAGTAATCTGTTAGCATTTTTCGCTCGTTGCTAATTCAGAGGCTCAGTGTTAGCATTGTGGGTTTTCTTTTGAAAAAAAATAAAGATGATCAGTTAGATGAGTTTCTTCCCGTTACATGGATATAAAACATTCATAGTTTTATTAAATGAACATGCCCTCAGACACTGTTTCCTGCAAGATGTTGCGGCAGTGCCCCGGTACCGGGGTCTCTCGGGCTTAACAGGTTAAAGCAAAAATGTTCTCTGTGGAAAGTTGGTTGAGACCAAAATCGAGCTAAAAAGAAGGTAAATATTGGACTCACAAACATTAGAGGGACACAAACACAACAACGATGGATGTTGTTCTGGATTTAAAACGTATTTTCTCTTTTATTGCACGAGGTTATTGTAGTTTGAGCTTGTTGTGTGCTTCAGACCCACTTATTCTCCCGTCCTTTTGCAGGCAACATATAAGGCTTGTGCTTTTAATTGGGGTTTTTATTGTCACGTGTTTTACATTTGTTTTAGGTCCTATCTGTTTTGCCTAAATGTATTTATGCACTTTGGTCAACTCTGTTGTTTTTAAATGTGCTATATAAATAAAGTTGGATTGGATTGGATCTCGCCGCAGCTATGAGATGATAGCAAGTGGACTTTGTCGCCTTGATAAGATTATTGAGGGCACTTTTCAATAACAAGGCAATTCAAAGTGCTTTTCAAAACAACATTAAAAGACAGTTATAATAAAAAACACACTATAAAATTATATTTAAAAGCAAGCCAAGAGAAAACAAATTCAAACTAGCTAAAATAGAATAAGATAGTTACACTAAAACACCAGAATAAAAGTAATTTTGAAGTTTTATATGAAACGTTATTTGATTAAATAAAAAAGACAAAGAGGACACAAAACAAAATGTTAGTAAAAAATAAATGATAAACCTATTTTTTTCAGTACATCCAGTGGTGACACACATCATCCGTTCTTCAGCCTGCATGTTTTTCATTGCGCTAATTTCTGCTTTAGTCTTTGCATTACATTTTCCTAAATAAAGTGTGTGTTGTGAAGCTCTTGATCCCTTCGCTGACCCTCTTCAGTATGTGTGAAGGAATAAGAGTCTCATGAAGCCTTCACACACACGATAAGCTCTCACTGCAGAGACAAAAGCAGCTCGTGTGGTCACGTCTGCAGACTGAGAGACGTTAGAGAGACTAGCAGCTGATTCGTCAGTCACATCGGGTTTACAGAGAAGTTGTGAGGGAGTGCATCAGCCTGAGTAACAATACAAGTGCGTCACATCGTGTGCCGCCAAGCTGGTCGTTGACTCATGATGGATGGGAGGAGAGAAAGGCCAGAGCTAATGAAGCAACTTTGATATGACAGCATGGACTCGGGGGATCCCTGCTTACAACATCAAGGAGGATTGCTCACAAACACCACAGAGTAAGAGAAGCCCAGGGAAATATGACACTGATTAATGGCACAAGAATCAATTAGCGCTACAACATCAACGTTTTTCCTGGCGCTCAAATTATCAGACGCTGCCGCCTTTGAAATGCAAACGAGGCACCTCAGAGAAATAAATAAATGTGTGTCACAACACAACCAATATCTCTGCCAGTCATACGAGCCGCGGCGTCATCTGTTGTTAGCTACAGTTAGCTAATTATTAATGGGCCTCGCTCCATGAGTGTGAAGGGAGCAGATGGCAAACACTCAGCAGATCGCGAGTGTACACATCTACGTTCAAGACAACAACAAAAAAATGTGAGTAAAAAATAAATGGAAAACATGTTGTTTATCATCCAGTGGTGACACGCCATCATCCGTTCATCAGCCTGCATGTTTTTCATTAAGCTAAGGGAATATTAGCAGGAGAGGACTCTTTAATGTAGAGACACTACATACTGATATACACCTGAACATGAGCAGGAGAGGACTCTTTAAAGTATAGACACTACATACTGATATACACCTGAACATCAGCAGGAGAGGACTCTTTAAAGTAGAGACACTACATACTGATATACACCTGAACATCAGCAGGAGAGGACTCTTTAAAGTAGAGACACTGCATACTGATATACACCTGAACATCAGCAGGAGAGGACTCTTTAAAGTAGAGACACTACATACTGATATACACCTGAACATCCGCAGGAGAGGACTCTTTAAAGTAGAGACACTACATACTGATATACACCTGAACATCAGCAGGAGAGGACTCTTTAAAGTAGAGACACTACATACTGATATACACCTGAACATCCGCAGGAGAGGACTCTTTATAGTAGAGACACTACATACTGATATACACCTGAACATCAGCAGGAGAGGACTCTTTAAAGTAGAGACATACTGATATACACCTGAACATCAGCAGGAGAGGACTCTTTAAAGTAGAGACACTATATACTGATATACACCTGGACATCAGCAGGAGAGGACTCTTTAAAGTAGAGACACTACATACTGATATACACCTGAACATCAGCAGTAGAGGACTCTTTAAAGTAGAGACACTACATACTGATATACACCTGAACATCAGCAGGAGAGGACTCTTTAAAGTAGAGACTCTACATACTGATATACACCTGAACATCAGCAGGAGAGGACTCTTTAAAGTAGAGACTCTACATACTGATATACACCTGAACATCCGCAGGAGAGGACTCTTTAAAGTAGAGACATACTGATATACACCTGAACATCCGCAGGAGAGGACTCTTTAAAGTAGAGACATACTGATATACACCTGAACATCAGCAGGAGAGGACTCTTTAAAGTAGAGACACTACATACTGATATACACCTGAACATCAGCAGGAGAGGACTCTTTAAAGTAGAGACTCTACATACTGATATACACCTGAACATCAGCAGGAGAGGACTCTTTAAAGTAGAGACACTACATACTGATATACAGATGAAGCGTCTTATTTTGGACAGTTTAAAGTGCGAGGGTCGTGATCGGTTCATGCACGTTCCGTGATGGCCGGCCGGCCCCCAGTCAGACTTGATACCGCCCCCATGATAAATACATTTAATTATTGTGAAGCCAGCTGCAATGGATCATTGATCCACCAGGGGGTGCAGTGGGGTTCCACACTGGAGTCATGTGAAATCAACTTCTAAATAATAGATGTTGTTTAGTCGGAAAAAAACGAACGAGCCGGCTCTCCCGATTTTTAATCCTAATTTAATCATCATCATTGATGTTTATGTTCACCGAATTGACATGAAATCACTGACAAATATGAATATTCTGTATTCAACTTCATTGAAACGATCAGGATGGGTGTTATTTTTCCCCACAATGACCAAGTCGCTGCAAATGATCCCATGTATTACATGTACATGGCCACATTCTCAACAAAGTTACGTAACGAAACATTCTGTATTCCTTGCTTACTTTTTATTTAATGCTTTATAACAGCTGGAATAGTTCGTTTAGAACAGGCACCTCACTCGCAATCTGCTCCTCCGCAACGCCTACCACCTACCTCCGGCTGAAATTATGAATGTACAGTAAGGCATAGTAATCATAGATAACACGGCAGGGTCCGTTACAGTTTGTTTTCATCTGATTTCAAATATTTCAAATGTCTGAAGTTAATAAATACATTCTCAGTGTTCAAGTCAATAATAGTCATATAAGAAAAGTACTGATCTAATAACAGAGATTTTATAAGGACTTTTCAATGTTCGACATCGCTCATGTGAAATACAGTAAACTGGATGTTGTGGTGCCGAGAGGCGGGGTATCAAAAGTACAAGCTAAACTTTTATTTAGCATCTGAACGATCTGAACACACTTGTAAACAACGTGATGCCCGGGAAGCGAAGACCCGGCGGAAACAGCTGGTCTGGTTCACTAAAATGTCCGTGTACAGTATATCTGGTACTAATGTATAGCGGATCTTTGTTAAGATCCATATGTCACGGATAGATATTATATATAGAGATGGGATGGCAGAAGGTGCTATATATATATATATAATTCCAAAGCTGGTAAAGACCTTTCAAATTTAGCAATAATAGTCATATAAGAAAAGTACTGATTTGTTCTTGAATATTATAATAAAATAAACACCGGCTGTTGTTATGCCTGCTGTAACGTTTACTTTCTCCGTTCTCCGCTTAAGTAATTATTACTTCCTGGTTAGCTTTCCGCTCGAAATTTAAATCTGAAAATGGCAAAATAACGGAGAAAAAAACGTTCACAGAGAAGACGACAACAATTGTCACTTGCACTTGTCATTTAGCATCTGAACACACTTGTAAACAACGTGATGCCCGGGAAGCGAAGACCCGGCGGAAACAGCTGGTCTGGTTCACTAAAATGTCCGTGTACAGTATATCTGGTACTAATGTATAGCGGATCTTTGTTAAGATCCATATGTCAGTAGAGATGGGATGGCAGAAGGTGCTATATATATATATATATATATATAATTCCAAAGCTGGTAAAGACCTTTCAAATTTAGCAATAATAGTCATATAAGAAAAGTACTGATTTGTTCTTGAATCAACTTTTTTATGGAAAATGTTTTATGTAATTTTATTTCATTTTAAATAAAATGAAAGACATTCACAGTTAATGTAATTAGATATACATTATTAATGCCATACATTTTTAAATGTAATTAGATATACATTATTAATGCCATACATTTTTGCATAAATATTTATTCAGTATGATAGCTGTCTAACAGAAGTTAAATCCATTTCTCACTTATTCTGACAATGTACTTAACCCCAAATAAAAGAACCCAATAAAAATAGTTGTTAAATAATAGTGAAGTCACGTTGTAATAACAATAATTCATCTCTCTCGGTTTTTTTTGTTTTCTTTGTGTGCTTTGCCAAAAGCCACTGTGTCAAGTGTCCTAGTTGGGTTACCGTAACGAACAGCAGCCGGCTCTCGATTTTTAATCCTAATTTAATCGTTTATGTTCGCCGAATTGACATGAAATCACTGACAAATATGAATATACTGTATTCAACTTCATTAAAATGTTATTAACGTGCCTAAACTCAGTAATTCACTAAAAATTACTGATCCCTCCGCGACGCGGAGGGATCCCTGGGTCCCTTGATCCCTGGGTGTTATTTTCCCCCATAATGACCAAATCGCTGCAAATTATCCCGCTTATTACATGGCCACATTCTCAACAAAGTAACGACATGACTCCCAATATTAATTAAAATGCTTTTATGGATTTAGAAAATATTTTTATTGATTTAAAACATAGTTCTATGTATTGATTTAAATTTACATGCATCCGCTAAGAAAAATAGTCCGTTGTTACCGTTTTTTAAACAGTCAGAATGAAACGGCAGCTCTCAGCTGTGTGTTCACACTCCTAACTCTGATCTTTCTTTTCCAACAGTTAAGTTAACTGTAGGTTACTCTGAGTGACAAGCTTACAGTTAGTGAAGTAACACTTTTTTTTTGTGAGTCACGACCTCGCTGTTTCATTCTAACATAACGCTCCAAATATGACTGTTTCCACTCGGACTTCAATACAGCAACACCATTGTTTGGTTTCCATGGTAGCGTGTCTCTTTAGTAGCGTGCACTCCTTTCCTGTAAATTACAGGTCCAGCCAGGCAAAACAGTAATATGAAATATGAACGTTAGTTTTTAACTGAAATGATCAAATAAAGTCAAAATGTCACAGTGTTTACAAACATTGACCATACCGTTCACCAGCCCCCACCCCACTCTTTGTTTAAAACGAATTGGCCATCGGAATGTGTGTGTCCCAACCCCCCCCTGTGATATCTCTTCACAGGGGGGAGAGAGTTAGACGCTCGTGAATTGTCAACGGGGGGGGGGCCTCTCTGCACGGAGGAGCCGCGGAGAAGTGAATCACAGTGATCTGCTATTTTAAAGTAAATTCAACACATATCGACCCTAAATATAGCATATATTAAGAACGAGAAAGTGTTAACATCATTTTTTGTAAACATATGACCAATGTGCGAGGGTGATGACATCAGAGCATCGTCCTATGGGCTTAGCCCCGGACAGGTACAACAGGTATTCACTCAGAGGGGGGTAGTTACCCATTTACATGTCAAAAAGCAACATACAGTAGGCGGGTGGGGGATGGTGAACGTTTACATTTCTCTACAGCAGTGGTTCCCAAACTTTTTGTGCCCAAGGCACACCAAAGGACAAGTAAAAATCTCAAGGCACACCTATTGTGCGAAATAGCCCTTATAACACGTGTTATCACTCATATCATGTAAAATATCTGTAAATGTGCATAATTATTTACTAATGCCAAATAAAATGTATAGATAGAACAATCAGTGGTTCAAGTTAGTATATTCCTCAGTGTAACATATCCACTAGTTGCAAAGCTTAAACATTTTTATATATTTTTTTATTTTAAGGGAAAGGATGTTTTCACTACTCAGTTTGTCAACTATGTTACGGACAAACTTGATGTCATTACAATCATTTGATTAAGTCCTGCACTTCAAGTAAAATCAAATTTGAAAGGCTCTTGAGTCTATTCTACCATATATCCAAAGATTTTTTAAAGTTTAAAAAATAATTGTATTAAAGTTTTGTTTTTTCATGTGATATGTTCAGCACTGTCATTAAGTTTAGGGATATTTTGTATTATAAAACTACCATACAGGTCATTTTGATAGTTTTAAGAGATGTCATGTAAAACTCCAACCTGTGTAGATATACATTATACTATAAAGGATATCAGAAGCACTATTTTAGATATTTTAAATTTGAAAAAATGAGGTGCAACATAGTTGACAATGAAAGTCAAACATTTGACGCAAATAACATAGTTGACTGGACACATTATTAACCATCAGCACTATGTTAATTTCAAGGCAGAAGTGCAAAATTCCATTGATAATGATGTGTAATGACGTCTACATGTCGTACAAATTGTCAACTAGGTTACCTGTCAACTAAGTTACTACAGTTATTACAGTACTGGGTAACTCAGTTGACAGGTAACCTAGTTGACAATTTCCCTATTTTGACCCATCATTTCAATGGTAGGCCTTGCCTGGATGACCACATGTCATTTTCTTGAACAGGTTAACATCACATTTGCACATATAATTGAATTAAAATCATTAAACAATTGTAAACCATAACAATGTACGTAACATTGTTGATTGTCAATGAGTATATTAATTGACCATGTGCTATTATACATAAAATATTGTAAAAATGTAGAGGACAATCACCACAGTGTGTTCAAAATGTCTGCCAAAGAGGAACATGGCATCATGTGATGCTGGTGACATGGTATTGGGACAAACAATTTTTGAGTTAAAGGGGGAAGTTCTGTTAGTAACATAGTTGACAGAACTTTTGCGGACATTCATATATTAAGATATTTAAATTATTTAAAGGGGGAAATCAATTAAAAATATGTTATTATTCTTTAGTATTTAGACTTTTGAAATAAATGAATCATTTTTTAAATTTACTTTAATGGTTTTTATTCATTATTTTGAATCCAAGACACCCTCAACTGAAAAACGGACATAGCAAAAACTGACAATTTAAGAACATCATGACACATTTCAAGCTAAATAAAGCATAGGATGCACATAATGTTTGTGTGATATTATAACATGCTTTCCAATAATAGGCAAAATATGATATTTTTGAAGAAAATAGTTAGAATAATTATAATTATCATCAATGGACATCAATGGACATGGAATGTACCCTAAATTGTAGAATCACTCAGCAGTTACATACACCAAACCTTCCAGTTATATTCCTATCAATATTATGAAGGCTTTTACAGAAGGGTTTGGTCATATATAATTCATAGCCTGAATTATATAACATTTTATACCTAAAAACATGGTGAAAATTGATATTTTAGGGCTGTTGACAGTATTTTCTGATTTATGGAGTGATACAAAGAGATATCCAAAATCCCTTCTGTAAAAGCCTTAGATACTAATATGACTACAAAATGAAACAATAATTTTGATCCTGGCTTTATCCAAAGTTCAGATTTCGGTTCCTGAAATGTGTTAAAATATGCGCATATTTCATGAGGTAATGGTTCATTTGGATATTTAAACATGCTATTTCAGAAAACTTGTAATACAAAAAACAATTGCCTTATTGTAAGTAATTAACTGGAGAAATATTTAGCTGATATCTTTAAGTTAAAAATACCCTATTCACCTGGGGTGTCTCGCCTTAATTAGATGTTTGATAAGTGCAGATCACATAGTAAAACACGTACACAGATACATTATTTTGTATTTTTATTAAATTCGACAATGTCAATTTCACTTTCCACTATGTCCACCGTTGTTTTTCACAACCAATGGCAGAAACTTTATTGAGGCCTGTAATTAGTCAACTACAGGTCTCTTGAGTCAGTCTTTTTCTTCCAAAAAGCTTGTGACAAGATGTTATTGCTCTTGGGGCATTAAAAACAAGATTTTAACTTTAGTTTTTTATATAATATCTGCATTTTCTATTGTGAAAAACTAAGTCTTAGTTATTTAATATATAGCGCCATCTCCTGGTTAAACCCTGAAATTGGAGAATAGTGGGAGGGCCTAACATTCCTGAATACTGGTCTTTGGCAGGCAACTGGCTGGCAACTGGCTGGCAGTCGGCAGGAAGCTGTATGCTGGGGTCCAAAATAAGAGGCTCCATCTGTACACCTGAACATCCGCAGGAGAGGACTCTTTAAAGTAGAGACACTACATACTGATATACACCTGAACATCAGCAGGAGAGGACTCTTTAAAGTAGAGACACTACATACTGAAAAAAAGAAATGTTAGTAAAAAAGAAATGGAAAACATGTTGTTTATCACTTCATCCAGTGGTGACACACATCAGCCTGCATGTTTTTCAACAAGCCCATTTCTGCTTCAGGCTAACCATTACATTTTCCTAAATAAAGTGGGTGTTGTGGAGCTCTTGATCCCTTCGCTGACCCCCAAGAAGAAGAAGAAGATGAAGAAGTAGAAGAAAAAGTAGGTGGAGGAGGAGGAGAGAAGCAAAAAAAGGGCCTGCCTGGCTGCTTCGAGGGAATCCAAATGTGATGTCACTGCTAATCCCATCAGGAAAACACAGCTAAACCCACCGCCGCCGGCCAGCAGTCACACAGATTGTTCATGGCAGCAGCCTTGGTTTGGAAGTGACTATAAATAGGACTGCAGAGCCGCTGGTGCTGTCAATGAGGACGAGGTGGCAGACAACTCTCCTCTGAAGGGGGGTGGTCACGAGGAGAAAGGAGAGGAGGATTCCCCCTGTGACTTCATGCCAAAACGCTCTTCCCCAATGTCATGCTCTCGCCCTGACACTCGGGCAGAGCAGCCGCGAGGCAGCAGAAAAACTCTAACTCTGCACCGGTTGGCAGAGACTTTGCAGACTGCAGAGAGTCAGAACGTACCGTTATATTTGGTGTTACACTTCAAACAGCACAAGAGTTGCTGGTGTGCTGACTCGCTGCAGGCTGAGAACATTTAAGGTCGATATCATTGCCGTTGAAGTCATTTAAATGGGAGGGTTAGGGTTAGATAGATTCAAGATTCAAGCCTTTTATTGTCATTTGTACATAGCTACAGTGTAGACAAGTCAATGCAAATCTGAGGTCACAGGCTCCTCCAACAGTGCAACACAATAACACAGATAAAATAGTACAAGTAAATACAAATACAATATAATAGAAATAGTGCAAAAATAGATAGATAGATAGATAGATAGATATATGGATAGATAGATAGATAGATAGATAGATAGATAGATAGATAGATAGATAGATAGATAGATAGATAGATAGATAGATAGATAGATAGATAGATAGATAGATAGATAGATAGATAGATAGATAGATACTTTATTGATCCCAATTTGGGAAATTCTTTCGTCACAGAAGCAGAAGTGTGTTCAGACATTAAAATACAATACTTAAAATACTTTAAAAAAGTGGAAAAGATAATTAAGAATGAAAAATTCAATAAAAGAATTAATTTAGTATATCAAATATAAACAATATAATAATAATTCTGGATAATTAAAATAAAAAGTCAAAAATACTACAGGGTTAGAGTTAGGGAAGGTGAACGTCATGTTTACTAATTAGTCATTTTAAACCACACAACAATGTTGTTTTTGGGCCTAATCCAAAGCAAACCTGGAACATTGCACTCTTATGTCAGAAAATATTTTAATTTTATCAACCAGGATATGTTGGTTATTGCAAATGCTTTGCTTGAAATATAAACTATATGAGCCTGAACAACCGCCTCTGTCAAGTGAAGTCTGGACGGGTTCGTTTGTTCGAATAAAAGGCATTTTCTTTTTCATTTCATTCAGATCAACACCAACGTTAAAAGAAGCCCAACAGTGCGGCTTTTTCCATGATATCCAGGTAGAAATTTGGAGGGTTATTTTCAAATATATATCCAAATAGTTAACATTAGGCGCTTTCACACCGGAGTACTTTTTCCAGGAATAGTTCCGATAGTTCCTGGGATTTTGCGTTCACACCAAAAAGATCTGCAACTAGAACTTTTTTTTGCGAACCTTTTCACCCCTTTTTAGTCCCGTGCTAGAGAGCATGGACTTTCCTGGGGAGAAAAAGGTTCCAATTTCTGATTGGCTGGGCGAATTGCAAACCACGCCCCGTAAAACTCTTAGCATTAGCCCAGCGCACCAACGGAGACAGACTAACTTATGGAAACACAACAGAAAACATGGGAGCGGTGGAGATGAGGAGGTGCCGGCGCTTCTGGCGATTTACTTTGAAGGCTTCAGTAAGCTGAAGCCATGCAGTCCCCAACTCCGGGGACTTCCGGTGGCAGTATACGCTGTGAAGTTGTTTGCGGCCTGCCAGTAAACCCCTCAGGGACTTATTCCGGTGTGAACGCAATTGACTAGATAGTTCCAGGAAATAAAAGTTCCGGGGAAAAGTACTTGGTGTGAAAGCGCCTATATCAGTATGTAGTGTCTCTTCATGTCTTCATGCTTTAATGTTCAAAAAGCTCTTTATTTTTCTCATACTGTCTGTGCTGCAGCACCTCTTTTCACCCTCTGTCTGAAACCAGAGCCCAGTCTGCTCTGATTGGTTAGCTGGCAGGCTCTGTTGTGATTGGTCAACCGCTTAGAGATGTCCCGCCCCTTAGTCTATCACGTTCAATGTGTTGGAGCGCTAGCCAATAGGAGCAGGAGTGTTCCATAGTGATGTCACTATGTTCCGGAACTTTGTGATTTTAGCCCTTTGCAGACCATTTACATGCACTAATACCTATACAACACAATAGAGCAGAGGGAAAACCTTGAAAAAGCAAAATACGGTGAAAGGGTTGAAAATGTGTTGGAGCGCTAGCCAATAGAAGCGTAAAGTGTTACATATTGATGTCACTATGTTCTGGAAGAAGAAAAAAACGATATAACACACTCCAGGAAAGCGAACAGGTGTGGGGGAGATAACACAGGGATTCTAGCATTTGCAGACCATTTACATGCACCAAGACCTATAGAACACACTACAGGAAAGGGAAACTCCTAAAAGCATAATATGGCCTATTAAATCTGTTATCTGACATCATGTACACTGAAAAGTGAACTAGCTTCCTCAAATAGATGTATTCTGTTGACTTTTAGAAAGGGGTAAGATGTACTTTTCTTCAAATGCAAACAGTTTCCAGACGCCTCCTCGCAGTGACACAGAAATGAACAGTTGATTAGGAAGTCAGAGCTGCGAGCTAACTAGCCGCCGCTGAGTGACAGCGCTGAATCCTCAGTGTGTTTAAGAACTGGGATCAGATAATGTGATCCGCGGACGGATTATGCAGATCCAGAAACATGCACCACAAAGCTGAGGAAAAAAGAGCTGCTGTGGCAGAGCGTGTCTGCGGGGGCTTTAACACGAGTCCCAGGCGTGAGCTTCCTCATGACTGCGAGCATACATGACTAAATTGCAGGATGGATTATGCACATGTACACCCGTGTGTTTGAAGAAGAAGAAGTGAAGTCGGGGAAACTCACACGAGGAGCTGTTCATGCCAGAAAGGGATTATGTTCTTTGGGGGGGAAATCTTCCCTGACAGACTCACAGAGTACAACGACTCTACAGGAGAGTCTACTGGTGGCACTAATACAGAAATATATCTGTAACTCACACCGCTCTGATTCGAGTCCAGAGTCTAAACACACACTTAATGCTTCTGGCAACCAGAGGTGGGAAGTAGTGGAGTACAAATACTTCGTTACTGTACTTAAGTACATTTCTCTGGTATCAGTACTTTACTCCACGACTTATTTTTCTGACGACTTTTTACTTTGACTTCTTACATTTTGAACACAAATACCTGTACTTTCTACTTCTTACATGTTGAACACAAATACCTGTACTTTCTACTTCTTACATGTTGAACACTAATACCTGTACTTTCTACTTCTTACATGTTGAACACAAATACCTGTACTTTCTACTTCTTACATGTTGAACACTAATACCTGTACTTTCTACTTCTTACATTTTGAACACAAATACCTGTACTTTCTACTTCTTACATGTTGTACACAAATACCTGTACTTTCTACTTCTCACATTTCCCAAACAGGCTGGTTCCTTTAGTTTGAATGTGTGTTTGGTGGCGTGATCATTATTATTTAGAGTCATTGCGTGCCTATTGATTTGAACACGATCCGTGTATCCATCATTTCCTGGTCTTCTCTAAAGAAGAGGGACCAATGAAAACGTTGTCATGTTGCCGTTGTTCAGCATGGAAACATTCATTAGCTAACAATGACATTATTGTTCTATTAATATAAAGGGAGGTCAGGTACTCTTTAAAACAGCTGCTAGTTATGGGTACTTTTTACTTAAAGTGGACCTATCATGCTATATTATAATAATATAGTGTAGGACCATACCTATATAAGGCATATTTATACTTTTTTTTTTTCAAAATACCAAACAGATCATGCTTTTTAGCCATGCCTCATTTTGCTCAATTTGACAATTTCTAGCTCTGTTTTTGCAAGGGCTGATTCTGTGAGAACAGCACCATCTACAGGCCTGGCATATGTACTACAGCGTCTCCAGCACTTTCGAACGGCAATGGCCGTGGCTGTCTCCTCCTGATTGGTGGAGTTGGCCCAATAGCTGTAGCGCCACCGTCCTGACGTCAGGACAGTGTTCAAATCTGGATCAGTTTTTATCAGATCCGTTGCAGCCCCTTTTTTAGAGATTTGGGTATGGAGGAAAATAGAGAGGGTTGTGTTTTCTGACACTTGGTGAGTTCCCTGGAACACCGGGGACACATATTCATGTAGAGAAGACGTACACAAGTGCATTTTGCATGATAGGTCCCCTTTAAGTACATTTCAAAGCCCATACTTCTTTACTTTCACTTGAGTAAAGAAGTTTAGTCAGTACTTCTACTTTTACCAGAGTATTTTTAAACACGAGTATCTGTACTTCTATTTGAGTAAAGGATGTGTGTACGTTTGCCATCTCTGATGGCAACAACTGCACATGTTGAGGACGTCACTTTTGATCCTCAGACTTCATGAAGCACAGGGAGGAAGCCTTATCAAGCTGCTTCATTTTCATTAGGTTATGTTGTTAAAGATGTAATCCTGACTGATGTCAAATAGAGGCAGAATGAGAAACCAAATGTTACTGTAACTACAAAAATGTAGAAGGGAAATCATGAGCTCATTCTTGGACACGTGATTTGCAGTAAAACATATAATGCTGCTCAGTGTTACGGCTGTATTTGTTCCCTGTTTCTTTTCCCCCCTCGTTCTTCTCCCCAGAGACTGCTGAGACCTCGTAGCCTAGGATTGATATTTGTGCATTTCACATGTTGATTAAAAATTAATCCTATGGCTTTTATAATTTTAAAGGTGTCTTTCTGTGTTGTATTTGGGTCAGTGGTGGAATGTTGTTAGCCACCTAAGGGTGGGGCGTGACAAAAGAGAAGGGCATGAAATCGCTCCATTTGTATTTATCTAGCAAATCTCCTTTAAATCCAAAAAACTGCACAAACTGAACACCGTATTTTACACATTGTTGACTGAGTTTAGGCAGGTCAGAATGTTTTTAAGGTTAAGTGAAAGCTAAATCACAGCTGTTAACCTACACGGGTGTTTTCACTTGTATACTGATTGGATCTCAGGTTATTCCAACCTGCAATCAGCCCAAACGAAATATCTGTGTGTGTGTGTGTGTGTGTGTGTGTGTGTGCTCTTTTCAAAGGTTTAACTAACACTGTAATCCTGATAGTAATCCCCAATTTATAGTAATGTAACAGTAATCTGATTACCTCTTTTCTATGTAACCTTAAGGGAATACAGTTTTTTGTATCCTGATAATCGCGTTACATGTAATCCATTATCTTTTTTTTCTTCTAATTTGTTATTCTTTTCTAAATAACACACTGATATTTACTCAACAATAACACACAATTATCCTTGTTTTTATTTATTCGTTTCATTCTATCATCCTCAGGAACTGAATTTCAAAATAAAGTCACCGGAAACAGACGTAGGCCTATAAGGGACATTTCGAGCATCATTGCGATACACACCACAAACCCACTGAACTGATTACCCAAGATCCTCAGCTAGAAGCTCGGTGATTGGATTGTTTAGAGCCAATGCACGTTGGGATATGGTGTTTATGTGATATGAAATCCGAAAAACATAAAAAAAAGAGAAAATAATACTTTATTCCGAGTGTGCTTGCTTTTCTCTTTGAAAGTCATCACATAACGGCATTGTAATACACAGTTCGGCTGCATTAAATATTGCACATCTGCCGTAGTTCTTTATTTATAGAGCCCTGATCAGAAGACTTCTGGACAAACTGGAAGAAGTGCCGCGGAAACTGAATACGTGACCATAAATATATCAGCAATTAAACAACATCTTACATTTCTCTTCACACAATACGTCTCCTTGCAGTATCAACATTAATTCGGCTGACATTAATCCAATTGGTAGATACAGTGTAGGTTATATTTACACCATAACGGTGCACAGCTGATATAAACGGACTTGTTGTTTTTAAAGATATTACTGATTTTCTTTGAATATAAGAATGTAAATACTGAGTTGAGAGAATAGTCAGGGGTTTTGGGTGATGGGAGACACATCTATGGATTCAGAATGTCAATAGCTTACCATTAAATGACGGATATACCTTTCTGTCTGTGATGTTTTACAAATCAGATATTAGAAGTAAAACATGTGAAATAATATAGCAATATCCTGTACAATTATGTGAAAACATGAATAAAACTACACATCTTCAGATGTTATACATACACAAGTGTCCTACACTAATAATACAAAGTTATTATGGCTGTGTGTACCTTGTGTGCACCGCCTAGTGGTTAAAGCACGTTATTGAATTAGTTGTGTATATGATATGTCAATGAACCTTAGAAAATCTTGAAATCTTGAAAGGGATGTGCAAAATAGCCATTATATACAGTCTTTAATTAACTATTAGTAGAGAATAACGAGTAATGAATATACTTTATAGGGATCTGCAGATAAATATTTAGTCTTCTCAAGCAGCAACTATCAAATATCTCTCCTGATTGTTGGCACTTGACAATCACCTTTCCCTGAATTTTACTCAGGTGTAACTAAAGCCTGATTTAAGGGTTGTTTATATTTCACATCATTAATCAGAATCTGCAAAGTAACTAAAATAAATGTAGTGGAGTAAAAATACCAGGTTAACCTCTGAATTGTAGTGGAGTAGAATTCCAAAGTAACAATGAGCTGTCATGTGGGTATATATTAATGCTGCTCATTATGGACACAAGCGATTTTCACCCATTTATTAATTACATGTTTTACATTTGTACACACCAATTTGTTTCCTACCGCCTAAACCTCCAGGGCTGTACACAGTTTAATACTGTCAACTTCTAATTTTGGGAAAAACGAAAAATTAAATTCCTGACGGACGCCAAAAAAGCCAGAGATTATGGAATTAAACAAATAAATAAAAACAAGGATACTTGTGTGTTATTGTTGAGTAAATAACAGTGTGTTGTTTAGAAAAGAATAACAAATTAGAAAAAGATTAAAAAAAATACAGATTTCAGTATTCTGAGGCTCTGAGCCATTTCTTTTCCTCACAGACGACAAAAAAAGCCTGACATTATACGATTTAAAATAAAAACAATGATCGTGGCTTGATATTGAGTAAGAACATGTTTTTATGAACCCCACAGCTTCCGGTCTTCCAAGACCCGACCGGACAAAAAGATGTGTTGCAGGCACGAAACATACTACCATACTATACATTGCTTTTAAAATCATTCTGTGTGACACGAAAAAAATGTGAAAATCGTGTTGGTGAACACGAATCAATAGATTAAATGTCGTGACTATAACACGAAATGCTGTGAAACTGGGTTGGCATGTTAGCATCGCTCATGTTAGCATAGCCTCACAGACTAGCTATCAAGTTGCAAGGCTTTATTGTCATGTGCACATTAGCTACAGTGTAGATATGTCAATGAAAAACTGAAGTCACAGGCTCCTCCAACAGTGCAACATGAATATATATAGGACATAAAACAAATAAAACTGATAGAATTGTGCAATATCAACACATAATGTTGAATAACCTTCCAGAGACGTACAGTAACTCTGTGTGTTATCACTCCCACAATTCCCCACACTTGCACGCTAATGCTTGTGTTTTCTGAAACTCTGTGAGACCTCTCGCTGCTTCCACAGCTCGTCGCAGTAATAACAGATGGTTCTCCCTGCTGCGTCTGCAGACGATCGTAAAACGAGCCTCGGTGGAAACGACGCTGCTCCATCAGGGCCACAATATCTTGTCATGCGAATAGAACGTGGAGCTGAATAACAATACGGTACAATGTCAGGCAATGACAGACGCCTCTCTGGGGAACAGCCGTGTGACCCGGGAGATAGAGAGAGTGTGTGTGTGTGTGTGTGTGTGTGTGTGTGTGTGTGTGTGTGTGTGTGTGTGTGTGTGTGTGTGTGTGTGTGTGTGTGTGTGTGTGTGTGTGTGTGTGTGTGAGACAGAAGAGGACAGTAAAGAGAGAAAGGAAAGGGATTTCATGCAGGAAGGGAAATTGATCTTTTGTCTCGGCAGTTCTGTTCTGCATGTTAATGCCAATGAAGCACACTGAATTAAACTAAGTGTAAAAGAGTAGAGCTCTTTCCCAACGGCACACTGTATATAATCCTACAACTGTGTGTCAGTTCAATCAATGAAGACACCAGAATGCAGATTCATTCAAATATTTGTAAAGATCTTTACCGTTGACCGCGTCGATACAATCAATGCTTTTGATTCAATTCAAGATTCAAGACTTTATTGTCATTAGCACATTAGCTACAGTGTAGATATGTCACAGGCTCCTCCAACAGAGCAACATGAATATATATAGGACATAGAACAAATAAAACAGATAAAATAGTGAAAGAGAACGTTTACACCTGAACATCAGCAGGAGAGGACTGTTTTTAGGGAACTTGATAAACATGTGTTGCTGTGAAAGTAACATTTAAAGCTCTGCTCACTGTGAGCATCAACACTTCAACATGCTGCTCTGAAACTAATGACTAGCTTTTGATAATGAAAACATTAAAGTGCTAAATTGATGTTCATTCTCACTTTGGGATTTCATGCACATCCCCAAACTTTCAGAACTCCAATAAGGTTTAAGGGGATTACATGTCAATCTGCGCCGTAATGACTCCCAGTTTGAATTTGACTTGATGTCCCTTCACTGTTTGCCATCCACTGATAATCTCCATTTAACTTCAACCATCTTTGCTCTGTCTCTTCCTCTCGCCTTTGTTCTCCTTGTGAGCGATTAGATGTCTTTTCCCCGGCATGTCTGATCCATGTTTTCACAACGTAGCGCTAGCAGAGTTGACAAGTCTTCCAAAGCGAGAGGGTCAATCACAGCGTGGGGAATTCGTTTTGACTTCTAATTCTCTGGGTTGTCACAGCACGGCGACTTTGATTTTCGGGGAGCCGGCGCCGGCGGCTTTTTCTCGCTCGCGGGCTTCCTTCCAGAAGCTTTGTGCCTTTGCAACGATCCCATCAACTTACTCACAGCCTTCACAACGCATTACAGTTCCTCTGCCAGGCTCTGTCTTCTGAAAAGGATGGTGCTCCAGGGTCATCTTCCATATTTGTTCAGAAAGATGGGATTGTTGATATCTTGTCGATGCACATTAGCTTACAGTTTGATGGTTTGTTGCTGAACTCGACTGACGCTTCTCTCTGAGTTGAAGAAATGTTATGAAGCAACTATAGGGACAAAGACGGACCTTCACTAATGATTAGCGTTACTTTCCAATGCACAAAAATCTACATCATTAACATAATATATTCAGACCAAGGCACAGTTTCATCCCACAGGCCATAAGACTGTTAAACACCTGATCCATAACATTAATCTGTTTGCAACTTATATATATCAATATTCCAATTACTTGTATATAGACTATTCTGCACTATTTCTATTATATTTTATTGTATTTACTTGCACTATTACCTGTTTTATTGTGTTGCTCTGTTGAAGGAGCCTGTGACCTACGATTTTCATTGTTATAACTACACTGTACTGTAGCTATGTACGTTTGACAATAAAAGCCTTGAATCGTCGAATCGTTGAATATTCCTCCAGAGCTTTTCCTGATGTGAAAAGTCGCAAAAAACAACTATTTTTAATGGAAGTTTAAAGGTAGGGTAGGTAAGAATGGAGAAAGCAGCTCGAGTGCGCTAGAATTTGAAAGTACGCAGCCGAAAAAAATGTGCCCCTTCCTTCAGAGCCCCTCCTCCAACACACACGAACGCGCACATGACCAATGAGGGCACGAGATAAGTTTGTGCACAGATGGAAGGCTGACAGGCAGGTAGGCCATCCAGTTATTTTAGCCGGGCCGGCTCAGATGATTGGTCGTGCTTTTTACAGTACTACTGCTTCCACAGATGACAAATTTGTTATGTATTTATTGTCAAAGCATTTAATGTATTCATTGCTATCAGGATGTTAAGACCATTCCATGGAATATAACAAAAAGTGTTTCTGAAGTGAATTACCTCCCCTACCTTTAAGAGGCCCTATGCTGGACTGGTTCCCCCCCCCCCCCGGAAGTCTTTCCTATAGGTTTTAGTGCAAGTAAATGGTCTGCAAAGTTTAAAATCCCTGTGTTCCCTCCAGATGCCCGAAACGCCTCCATTGGACTCCTTTGTTTACTCCCTGACATCACAATGCAACACTCTAGCTCCTATTGGCTAGCGCTCCAACACATTGTACGTGATAGGATAAGGGACGGGAAATCTTAAAGCGGTTGACCAATCACAACCGAGCCGGCCAGCTACCCAATCAGAGAATGGATTTTACCCATTTAGCTCTACAACTTAAAGGTTAGACGACCTGAACGTAGCTAATGTACTTTTTTTATACATCCCACAATCACTGTGTCCAAGAAAGCTCCAGTGTATAGATCCCTCTGAGTTCAATCAATAGCAATTATCAGGATACAGCATTGAAAAGAACAAATACAATGTACGTTTAATTAGAAGATCCCTTGAGCAAACCGTAACCCCAACCCCAACCCTAACCCTAAACCCATAAATCCACATTATGAGTTGTTGGATGGACATATTAGCAATGGGACGATACGATAATACTTTAATGGTCAGATCAAGCCTGAAATGCTCCTTGCATCACAGCAGCTCCATGTGTAACATCAACATGGACACATATCAATACACAATACATGAAAAACAAACAACAAACATTTAACATACCAGCAGGATCAGTGAGAGAAAAGCTGCTCAAAGAGCCTTCAGCGTGCATCTGATCTGTAGCTCTGTGTTTACTGAGAGGATTGACTGGAGCACAAAGGATGCTTCAGTCTGACTTTATTGAATCTCCATTAGATGGTAGCAGTTCATATGCTCTGTTCAGAACATTGCTTGTGTTGGGAAAATACTGTAAGTACTCTTCCAATATCAGAGTAACATGATAACAAAGGTATCCCAACTGTAGCTGTGTACATGACAGGATGTGTGATTACCTAGAAGAGCATCAGGACTGTTTTAGGCATATGATAGCTATGTGATTAACATGATGATTCAGCCTCTATGGAGATAGACATATGACAAGCATGCTCATTTCTGACGTGGAGCTAATCTGAAGTAAACATTGAATACTGCTTTCTATTCCTCCATCTTGTGACTGTGTAACTCCCTCTCTTGGATATCAGCATGTGAAGGACACTGTTCAGGAACTAGTTGATGCTCTGTATGTGATGACTACTTCCATTCTGGAGAGGATCACAGATACATGGATCCTGAGATTGAATCTCAAGACAGGGACTAGGGATTATTAACATTTTTAAGTATTCAGAAAAAGTCAGAATTTTGAGAAAAAAGTCATGATTTTGAGAAAAAGTCAGGAATTTGGAAAAAATCTGGATTTTTATATTTTTAGAAAAAGACAGAATGTTGAGATTTTGAGAAAAACTCAAATTTTTGAGAAAAGTCAGAATTTTAAGAAAAAGTCAGAATTTTGAGAATTTTGAGGAAAAGAAAAATCTAAATTTTGGGGAAAAATATCAGAATGTTGAGATTTTGAGAAAAAGTCAGATTTTGAGATTTTTGAGAAAAAGTCTAATTCTCTTTTTGTTTTGACTACTTACATTCTGGAGAGGATCAGGAATACATGGATCCTGAGATTGAAGCTCAATCCGGGGACCAGGGAGAATTTTCTAACAGTTTGGGTCCGAGATGATGTTGGTGCATCATGGATTTCTCCTCTGCAGTTTTAGACAACAAATCCAGCATCTTCACATCTCTCTGTATTCTGCACAACGATATTCCTCCGCTCCCCCAGGTTAGATTTCCATGTAATCCCCATGGGACCCCCCCCCCCCCCCCCTTCACCTCCACCTTCCTGCCCCTGTTGCAGTAATACATTGGATTGATCAGGGCAGATCCATACAATTAGCCAGCAGTCAAAGCTTCTGAGTTAGTGTCCTTCACGTCCAGAAGTGCTGACTCAGCGATCTGACGCCGAACTGCCAGAACCAGCCGCTCGCTGCTTTACAAGAAAAGAAAAAAAGGTCAGTAGCGACAGTTCTGTCAGAGATGAATCCCTCAGACTGGAGAATATTCTCTGAGTCGCAAGAAAGAAACTCATGGTGAACTGTAAGGAAGTGTGTGTAAGGCAAGGCAAGGCAAGTTTATTTATATAGCACATTTTAACAAAAGGCCATTCAAAGTGCTTTACAAAAATGAAAGAGCATTAGGAAATAGTGCGGTTGAAACTTATTATAAAATGGCATTTAAAAACAGTTATTAAAAAGCATAGATAATAAAAGAAACATAAACAATTCAAGAATATTAGTCTTTGGCCTTTAACCTCTTAAGCCTGATTGCCCCCGCCGGCGATTGTGTATCAGTATGTAGTGTCTCTACTTTAAAGAGTCCTCTCCTGCTGATGTTCAGGTGTATACCAGTATGTAGTGTCTCTACTTTAAAGAGTCCTCTCCTGCTGATGTTCAGGTGTATATCAGTATGTAGTGTCTCTACTTTAAAGAGTCCTCTCTTGCTGGTGTTCAGGTGTATATCAGTATGTAGTGTCTCTACTTTAAAGAGTCCTCTCCTGCTGATGTCCAGGTGTATATCAGTATGTAGTGTCTCTACTTTAAAGAGTCCTCTCCTGCTGATGTTCAGGTGTGTATCAGTATGTAGTGTCTCTACTTTAAAGAGTCCTCTCCTGCTGATGTTCAGGTGTATATCAGTATGTAGTGTCTCTACTTTAAAGAGTCCTCTCCTGCTGATGTTCAGGTGTATATCAGTATGTAGTGTCTCTACTTTAAAGAGTCCTGTCCTGCTGATGTTCAGGTGTGTATCAGTATGTAGTGTCTCTACTTTAAAGAGTCCTCTCCTGCTGATGTTCAGGTGTATATCAGTATTTAGTGTCTCTACTTTAAAGAGTCCTCTCCTGCTGATGTTCAGGTGTGTATCAGTATGTAGTGTCTCTACTTTAAAGAGTACTCTCCTGCTGATATTCAGGTGTATATCAGTATGTAGTGTCTCTACTTTAAAGAGTCCTCTCCTGCTGATGTTCAGGTGTATATCAGTATGTAGTGTCTCTACTTTAAAGAGTCCTCTCCTGCTGATGTTCAGGTGTATATCAGTATGTAGTGTCTCTACTTTAAAGAGTCCTCTCCTGCTGATGTTCAGGTGTATATCAGTATGTAGTGTCTCTACTTTAAAGAGTCCTCTCCTGCTGATGTTCAGGTGTATATCAGTATGTAGTGTCTCTACTTTAAAGAGTCCTCTCCTGCTGATGTTCAGGTGTATATCAGTATGTAGTGTCTCTACTTTAAAGAGTCCTCTCCTGCGGATGTTCAGGTGTGTATCAGTATGTAGTGTCTCTACTTTAAAGAGTCCTCTCCTGCTGATGTTCAGGTGTATATCAGTATGTAGTGTGTCTACTTTAAAGAGTCCTCTCCTGCTGATGTTCAGGTGTGTAATCAGTATGTAGTGTCTCTACTTTAAAGAGTCCTCTCCTGCTGATGTTCAGGTGTATATCAGTATGTAGTGTCTCTACTTTAAAGAGTCCTCTCCTGCTGATGTTCAGGTGTATATCAGTATGTAGTGTCTCTACTTTAAAGAGTCCTCTCCTGCTGATGTTCAGTGTGTATATCAGTATGTAGTGTCTCTACTTTAAAGAGTCCTCTCCTGCTGATGTTCAGGTGTGTATCAGTATGTAGTGTCTCTACTTTAAAGAGTCCTCTCCTGCTGATGTTCAGGTGTGTATCAGTATGTAGTGTCTCTACTTTAAAGAGTCCTCTCCTGCTGATGTTCAGGTGTGTATCAGTATGTAGTGTCTCTACTTTAAAGAGTCCTCTCCTGCTGATGTTCAGGTGTATATCAGTATGTAGTGTCTCTACTTTAAAGAGTCCTCTCCTGCGGATGTTCAGGTGTATATCAGTATGTATTGTCTCTCCTTTAAACAATTTTTATTTTCAATTCCCAGAATTAGGATATTTAAACCTGTTTTCCCGCATTAGTAAAAGTTACAGTGTGAGATGTGAATAGTTCAATTAAAAGCAGCGACAAAAAGAAAAGTCTTCTTGCTGGATTTAAAAGTAGTCAGAGTTGCAGTGGACCTGCAGGTTTCTGGGAGTTAGTTCCAGATATTTGGAGCATAATAACTGAACTTCTCCAGGTTCAGTTCTGACTCTGACAGACTGAAGTGTTTTTGCTTTAGGCTTAAAGGAACACAGCAGCAGTGGTGAAGTCAAAGGTCAAAATGAAACTGATTTCGTAGCTTGACAAGGCTTTAAATTCTCTGCTAGTGTAGCAGGATTGCATTGTAAATCTGCCTTGGTTTCACCTCTATTGAAGATTCAATATATATAAGATAGGATAGGATAAGACAGGAGGTACTTCATTGATCCCAAATTGGGAAATGTTTGCGTTGCAGCAGCATAACTTTAACATCTCAAAATAGAATAGAAATAGCATTAAAAATACATATATAAATACACTAAAAATATATATATATGCAGAAATAGTGTAAGAAAGCAGAGCAAGTGACAATGGTGCAAGTCAAATGCAGGAATAAGTCAGCCATAATAATAATAATAATAATACTACAATATAGCGCTTTTCCTAGTGCTCAAAGACGCTTTACATAAAATCTGAACAGAAACAAAAGTCCCAATCCAACTATGTACGTGTAAAATAGAATATTTAACAGACAGCAACATTAGACACTGTACAGTGGTATAAAATACTGCTTATTGTAATTATATATATATGTGTGGACTTTAAACACAATTCACTGCAGCTTCCATTTGTAAAAAAGATCTGCCTTCATCCCATTTTAAGGAGCTTTGGATGGAAATTGTGTTTTCAGTCAGGAAATTATAAATGTGGTCATGGTGCCTGCAGCTTTAGGTGCAATGCATGATGGGATTGAAGTGTGACCAACCTTATGGACACGAGGGTATCAGGGAAATGGCAAAAGGCTCCAGTGCATTTGCTATGGTGAGAGAATTCAAAGTGTCATTTCAATATTTGACTTATTTTATGTGCGGTCTCAATTTCTGTCAAACAAACAGTACGGCTCTTCACGACAACAACTAGAAATCTCACCCAGTATATGTGTCTAATATCTAGTCAGAATATGTCTCTACATCTGATATAAGACACAATAACTTCAGAAGTAACACTGCACTGAGATATAGGCTCTTGTTTTTAGACAATGCATCATCTTGTTAAGTCAAAATAATCTTATTTTGAGTCGTATCTCAGATGAAACACATATTTTTTTACATATTTATTAGAAAATCACCAACTAACATCAGAAAACATTTGAGCATTTGCAGCTTATTTTGTAACACAACATCTCCTGATTCTGGTCAAATATAGTTCCAAATAAGTTTCCCATCTAATTAGAAGATGTGATTTGTCTACATATCCCTTCTTATTTCAAGAGATCTCACCAAGCTCATGTTCACTTGTTCTCATTGGCTGATCTTTGTGCTTATTTCAAGTGAAAACACCATATTTTCATTATTGTTTGACTTGTTTTTGGAGCAGCATTTTTTCCAGTGTGATACTGGTTCTTTACACTTGAGTTTCTACAGTTTGTTAGCATTGACTTAATTGATAATTAACTTCAAATAACACTTCCACTGAGGCTCCAGTTAGCGAATCTTACGCTGGGCAATGATCCAAAGTCCAGACAAGACTCTCCGTTTGTGCATTTGATTCCTATAACAAAGTACAATGAACTGGTTTCCTAATTCCTTTCCTTTAGCCTTTCCTTGGTGGCTTTCCTTCCTTATCCTGCTTGAATCCCACTGGTAAAAAAAACATGTCTCCAATATATACAATTACACCAGGTGCCCAAACATGCCTTTAAAATAAAAACATAGAAACTACTTTAATTCACTTCAATAATTAAGACACTAACCAAGAATACATTTACTATACACAATAACAGCAAGAACAAGTACAGGTTTAACTATTAGATACTATAAAGCCATATATAGCTCCAACAATAGAATTAGCTTAAATTAAACAGCTGTATTCAACATGGAAAAACGTATAGTCCTGTATTGTTCGCTTTGTCAGATTTGCTTTAATAATTCTCAAAAACACACTGAAGTTCTTACATAGATAATAGACAAAGCAATGTTTAAAAATTTCGCCTCCTCTGCTCTGTGACATTTTGTTTATTTCTCCATCATTTCTATTAACTTTGTCAAAAATGCATTGTGAGTGTTATGAAAATCCTGAATGTCCTCTTCCAATATCAGAGTAACATGATAACAAAGGTATCCCAACTGTAGCTGTGTGCATGACAGGATGTATGATTACCTAGAAGAGCATCAGGACTGTTTTAGGCATATGATAGCTATGTGATTAACATGATGATTCAGCCTCTATGGAGATAGACATATGACAAGCATGCTCATTTCTGACGTGGAGCTAATCTGAAGTAAACATTGAATACTGCTTTCTATTCCTCCATCTTGTGACTGTGTAACTCCCTCTCTTGGATATCAGCATGTGAAGGACACTGTTCAGGAACTAGTTGATGCTCTGTATGTGATGACTACTTCCATTCTGGAGAGGATCATAAATACATGGATCCTGAGATTGAAGTTTAACCCGGGGACGAGTGATTATTAACATTTTTAAGTATTCAGAAAAAGTCAGAATGTTCAGATTTTGAGAAAAAGTCAGATTTTTGAGAAAAAAAGTCAGATTTTTGAGAAAAATTCATAATATTGAGATTTTGAGAAAAAGTCATAATTTTCAGATTTTTGAGAAAAAGTCATAATTTTCAGATTTTGAGAAAAAGTCATAATTTTCAGATTTTTGAGAACAATTCATAATAGTGAGATTTTGAGAAAAAGTCATAATTTTCAGATTTTGAGAAAAAGTCAGAATTTTGAGAAAAAGTCAGAATTTTGAGAAAAAGTCAGAATTTTGAGAAAAAGTCAGAATTTTGAGAAAAAGTCAGCATTTTGAGAAAAAGTCAGAATTTTGAGAAAAAGTCAGAATTTTGAGAAAAAGTCAGAATTTTGAGATTTCTTGAAAAAAGCCAACATTTTTAGATAAAACTCAGTATTTGGTTCATGACAGGATGTATGAAGAACCGGTATTCCTCCATCTTGTGACTGTGTAACTCCCTCTCTTGGATATCAGCATGTGAAGGACACTGTTCAGGAACTAGTTGATGCTCTGTATGTGATGACTACTTCCATTCTGGAGAGGATCACAGATACATGGATCCTGAGATTGAACCAGTGAAATGTTTCTAACAGTAAGGGTATGACGTTTGGTTTGTTCACGGTGTTCGTTCACAATAAGAAAAGCAATATCACCAGATTTACAAAAAGGAAAGTGAAACAAAATGATTTAAAGATTGGAAAACTGAGGATAAAATGAGAAACAGGAGAAAAAACAAGATGCAAGTTTGTTGTTAAAATCTGAGCGGTCCATCGGGGGTTAAATGTTTGTTTCTTCCAAACTAATCCTCAACATCCGTCCTCTGTTGCTGCTTTTAAACAATTTGCAGAGCTTTTAGTGTTCGACCGAACTATTAAAGCCCTCTGCAGGAGAGATATCACTCACTTAAGCTGCGTCTGGTATTTAAATGTTGGGCTAACAAAGTGAAAGGCTCGGACAAAAAGCTCTTTTGGCTTCTAACATCTCGTTGTGACGGAGCAACGATGGAAAACAGATGATCAGAATACAGTATGGATCATTTATGCCTTCATCCTAATACACAGAAACAGAAATAAGCAACATCTAAAGCGGTAATTCATACACTTTTAAAGAAAGCTAGGCTTGAACACGGTGTGGTTTATAATATATTAGGTGCAGTATTACTGACAGTCATTCATTTTGCTCTGTGATGGTCTTTGAAACGACCCGCCGGAAGAGTTTAAACTGTCGGTGAATCACTGTCACCGGTTAAATCACTTCTTTAATCTCAATTTATTGACTTACTTTCATGTGAAGTCTTTTATCCCTGTGTGTTTTATGATTGGATTAACGTGTGATCCTAACTACACAGTGTTTGCAGTCTTCTTTTATAAATCTGTGGTGTTATTGTAATCAAAAGAACATGGCGTAAATGTCCTATGTTAATAATTAATTCTGTTTATTCTAATGTGCAGAAAGGGAGGTATCTAAATATTAAATGTGGAATGGGATTGAACGTAATTTATTAACCAATTACAAAGTCTGCAGCCTCTCCGTTCATTTTCAGTTTCTAAGGATCAAAATGCTTCAAACAGATGGACCAAAAACCCAAGAATGAAACGAAGCACTGAGCAATGGAAGAAAGTAAAGAGAGTACAGCGAGCAGAGATAAGCTGGTATACTAGGAGTTGGTATATTTAAAAACAAAAAAAGGACTGTTGGAAATAAGGGCTTATGTTGATTGCTCCTCCTTTAGTAAAGTATACCGTCCACTTTGTTTAATACTGTCCCAGTTGTGCACATGGATGTATAATAAGACCTGGATACAGCGTGGGAGGCGGGGTCTCGTTCTTTCGGAGCTGCTCATTGGCGCATGAAGACAAAATGGCCCACCTTTTGAGAGAGAGAAACGTCACAGATTACCCATCATGCCTGGCTGTCAGAGCAGAAGTACCCGTATGTGCGCTCATAGAGCATGCGCAGTTGATTTGCCCCTTAAGCCCCGCCCCCCGAGCTCCCACTCTCAGATGCGCATTCAGAATGCCGAGGAAAATAACTCTCAGAATAACGTTATTAGCACATTTTACAACTTAAGGACCGAATGTTTTTAATAAGGGCTATACAAACGTTCATACTGGGTAGTTTATTTGGTTAAAAAACAATTATCCAACGATTGGATGTTAGTCAATGGGGAAAAGTATTTCCGGGACCAGGGACATCACGGACTGATACGGAAGTTGCAGTACCGCCGTTTGGACACAACGAATATTTTCCTCAGAGTCCGGCGCACTTCCTGGGGGCTTGGTTGTACATCTACCAGACAGTTCCCCATTGGCTGCAGCCATCTTTGTAGTTTTGGAAAATTGCTCAGCAGTGATCCTCTCTAAAAGCATCTAAAATACCCCTACTCTACTGTACGTTGCACTGTTAGAGGAGACGGGGACTTACGCAGTAGCTATTGGGCATACAACAATAGGGCTTTTGAATCTTTTAAATTGTCCGTCTCCAATCAAAGTCCCTGTACTTCAGGGGTGTCCAAACTGCGGCCCGGGGGCCAAATGCGGAACTGCAGGATATTTTGAATCGGCCCTCAGCAAATTAAAAAAGTATAATGGAATACGGCCCACAAATTAAACTTGAGCTTTTCTTGTATTGTAGGCCTATGACTGATTTTAAATGCCATTTTTTAAATGTCTTCCATTTTTGTAAAGCACTTTGAATTACCTTGTGTTGAAAGGTGCTATATAAATAAACTTGCCTTGCCTTGCCTTGCCTTACTTATTAAATATATCTGTAAACATATATTACACAGTAGTGTTCATGTGTTAATAAGCCCAATTTAAAATAAATTCAGTCAATTACATTTGAAAATATGTTCTAACAAATCTAAGTCGACAAGAAAAAAGCCCAATAACTTATTGTGAGCCTCTCCGCTCACACAGGGTTCAAAGAGGGACGGAAAGAGTAGGGTTTGGGTGTAACACAGGCGTTTATTGTAACAAAACACGTTGCCCGTGCGGGATCCTTCACGGGTCCTTTTGCGTCCTTCCAGGATCCAGCCTACTGCAAGACAGCCCAGAACCAGGTCACCACATGCTTTTAGTCAGTGACTGATTACCTGATTCTGATCAGCTGTCTGGCCTCCGGCCGAGCCACTCCCTTCACTCCAGCAGCCGGCGCCCTAACCACACCCCGCTGCCACACTTATATACATAACACCCTTGAAATATACCCTTCCTATTTCCTCTTATGATATTCAATCTGGGGCTGCTGTTGTAAGGAATGAGCTGCTAACAAAATGAATGAAACCCTTTGGAGAGCTGGGATGGAGGCTGTTTATTTTTCTTAAAGCAGATTCAAGTATCAAGCATAATGTACCTACTTTTGATTGATTTTGCTAATTTATAACTGAACTTATGAGGCAATAAACCTCACCTCTGAGCAGCACGGCCCTTTGAATATATTTCTGTATGTGGCCCTCGGTGAAAAAAGTTTGGACACCCCTGATTTACTTGGATCAGAAGTGAAGTTAAACAAAGATTCAAAGGCAACTGCAGAGTGACAGTCAGCTCTACACACACACACACACACACACACACACACACACACACACACACACACACACACACACACACACACACACACACACACACACATACACACACACACACTCACACACACACTCATGTCATTACAGAAGTGTTTTAGTCATCAGTAGAGTACACTACAGTGTGTGTGTTCAAGAGAGTGAAGGCTAATAAAACCTCCCCCTCTCTCTCCCACCACACTTTACTTATCTCCACGAAGTCGATGTAAGTGCAGTGCAATCGTGTCACCATCACAGAGCGTAAATGACTTGTGAGAGCGCTCATTTTTCAGAGGTATCTGGCAGCAGTCAGAGAACGCTCTGCATTTCCTCCTCGTCTGCAGTGCAGCTCTTCTTCCTGCTGCTCACACTCAGCAGGAAACACCACGTCCACTGGGGGTGTGAAAGCGTGTCACACTGCATTAAAATGATTTCTTCTGGCTTTGCATTCTGCAGGGAGGTTGTTGTAGCTCGAGATGAGATCTCACTCCTGGGTCGAGTAAAAACTGGGTTTCGAATTTCTTCATTAGTCGTTTTACTATAGTCTCAGGTTGCATTGTGAGGGGAGGTCCACTGACAGGGTATCCAATCATTACTAGAAATAGGGATTCAAGATTCAAAGGTTTTAAGGTCATATGCACATCAGCTACAGTGTCGAAATGGCAATTCAAATGTTATGACCTGAGCTCCTCCAACGATGCAACATAGTTCATTCATAACATACACAAAATACAAATAGAAAATAGTGCGAGAAGTCTATATACACGCAAATAGAATATGATGTATACAAACAATGATTCATGTTGGGTCTGTTGGGTCTATTATATAACATGTTATTGTGACTCAAATGGTTTATATGATTTAATACGACCATTTTTTATATATATATCAATTTGGTTTTCCAGGTATTTCTATTATTATCATTATTATTATTATTCTGAATAAAATTTTCAAGGTATTGTATTTCCCTTTAGGTTAAATAAAAGTTTGCTTTGTGACTGAAGGCGTGTTCTTTGGTGTTTTTTTATGTACAAAATGACTATGTATGGACAAACTACATAAAATAAATAAACGGAAAACAGCTAAATGTAGTATTTAGCAACATTTCAGGGGCTATTTGTCCAAATGATAGTCGTCTTAGTAAAACATATCTTCTGAGTGTTTCCTTGCTTTGCTGCAGTGAAGGAACATGTTGTTATTATTATTTAGTAAAACCCTAAAATGTGTTTAATGGCTAAAAATGTACGATGACAAAGGTCTGTCTTACTCCAATATCTCAGATTGCAGCATGCAACATTTCCTTTCCTCCTCCAAAATAATCCTTACGTTATGTCTCACTAGTTTAGTAATCATCTTTTGAATCAGAGTTAAAAAGTAGACTATAAAAAAGCACAGCGACGTGGTGATCCTGGCGCTAATCGAAGGGATCTTCCATCACCATAAGACACATTATCCCTTACATTATCAAATACAAACTTAATATTATGCAACAACATTTCTGTCAACCTTTAAATCGAATCACAAAACAACATGAACCACATTTTCAGGCGAATTGGCTCCATAACTAAGACACTCTTGTGCCTGGGTAGCTTGATTTACAGCCACATTTCAGACCCCAGTGTAAAGACATGCGAGTAAAGTCCTTCCTGCTGTTTGCAGCGCTATAGAGCACAGGCTTCATCCAGCTCCATTGTCCTACATATGGACTGCTGGCATTGCACATAAATCCTGAGGTGCAGAAGGGTCCTGTGGGAGCGTCACTGTTTATGGACACTGGGATTTGTGTTATAGGGTAAGTTTAATATATGCTTCGCCACAACTAGCACACATTTGGCATGATTTAGACAGCATAGGGGTATTGTTTTCAGACACAAATAGCTGACCTTTTGTTCTAATATTACCTACTACTGAATTTCCAGCTGAATGCAGGTCTCCATCCCCCTTTAGAAAGTCCCTGAGCTTGCTAAAGTTTTGGTTAAGAAATGTAATTGGTTTTGTTCTGCCTGACCGAACTCTAATTCTGCACCACAAGGAAAAATTGGATATAAATTGGCTCGAAATCTTCGGAATGACGTGTTCAGGGGAATACATTTGCAGCGAGTTTCCTCTTTTACAATATCACCTGCAGTCATCATGTGTCACAAACAGATAAGATGATGAGGAGGGAAACAGTTCCTGACACACTGTATGTGCATCTTTTTACCGATTTCGACCCAATTATGTCGTCTCACAATGCTGTTTTGGCTGAGTCATGTGGTAAGGATGCTCTCCACCCCACACACACACACACACTCTGTTTCCATTTTTCTGCTCTTCTCCTGGATGAAAATATCAGGGGAACTCAATCAGTGTGCTGATAGTGAAATGCCACTGAGCAGGGCTGCGGGGAATGCACCTGAGAGGCTCGGTGATTTATTGCGAGGCGAAACCGAAGCCAAGTCGCCAACTCTAATTAGAAAATCCTGTGCAGGCAGCTGAGTGCAGCAGCAAGGCCTTAAATCTCCCAGCCGTCAAACTCAGACTGCTGCAGCATCCCCAAATCAGAGAGGAGAGATCAGCACCGCCAACATCCCTGTCTCACTGTGTGTGCGTGTGTGT
>NW_022987521.1:631217-636217 GCF_902827165.1 Trematomus bernacchii | reverse complement strand
CACGCAGAGAATACATTTAAACGTCTGTCAGATACAGAGCAAACACACACACACACACACACACACACACACACACACACACACACACACACACACACACACACACACACACACACACACACACACACACACACACACACACACACAGCACTGGTATTGTCACATAATGGTCCATTGAATGCAAATTACAAGCGTCTTTCTAATTCACAGCCACGCTTATCAGGGCAGCTCGTATATTCATACCCCGGATCAGAATGATGTTTATTTAACATGAGAGTCCAGCCAAAAACATCTCCTCTTTCATTATTCTGAGGATTCTTTTCCGATGTATGAAGGCAGCTTGAAGCAACGAGCAGTGAAGCAACACCAATGCATTGATAAAGAGGCCCTATTGTGCTTTTTAGTTTTGTCCGTTTCTTGTAGTGTAGGTTTCTGTGTAATGGTCTGCAAAGGCTCAAATCCCAAATGTCTCTCCAGGGGAGTTTTGGTGACATCACTGTGAAACACTCGCGCAAGAATTTGAAAGATTATATAATTAAACTCTACACATTGTGGTCTTAATAACATAACATTTTACCAGTGGTGAACCGTCAGGGCCTTCAAGGTATTCAGAGAATACCCTGGAACACTCAGATAAAACAAACAAAAAATCGATTTAATTATATAAATAAAATGTAATAAAATGTAATAAAATGTAAATAAAATGAATAAGTGAGAATCATATCTGTGTTGTTGATATATAATATTACAGTGTTACGTTGATTTGTTTGTCCTTCTCGGACCATGCACTACGCATTTCAGTGGTTTTGTGTTAGAAAAGAAAGCAACCAATCAGATCTTGTTCTGGGTCTCTGGGTAGAATATCCTTCAAACAAGGTATTCTATATGCTTGATAGAAAGCCCTGGCCGTTGCACTGAATGAGAGCGTACGTTTGGACTGACAGTTTGATCAACCAATCATATATTGATTTGTAGCCAATGGGCGTATTCTTTCAGAGTTTCCCTCGGTTCCAGGTACTCTAGAAGGCCCTGTAGTTAACTGGCTCGAGACAGAGGATCTAGATGAATGCCACGAAGCAATTCATGCCGTTTTATTGTTTTTAACGTTGAAATGGCAAGTGCAACAGGTGAAGATGAAGTTGTTGCGGAATTGTTGTGAGTACCCTTTTCAAGACGACAATTCAGTGAAAAGACGGACATCATAACGCCGGGGGGGGGGGGGGGGGGGGTGTGTGTCTACAGAAGGTCCAGTTGTGATAGACACGGTTCGCCACTGCATTTTACTTAGTGTATCTTAAATGTTTTCATATGTTTAAATACATATTCTATGTAAATGTAACTCACTCAGTTACATTTATAAAAATCTAGAGACATTCTATAAACATCAGTAAGTATTGTGATATTTGTGGAGGTGTAACTTTAACCCCAGAGTTTGTCCTGTTGTTACTTACAATGATGAAAACAATCTTATCTAAACTCGAATCAAGTAGTTTAAGTTGCCTAAACTCAGAGGTGGAAGAAGTACTCAGATCTTGTACTTGAGTAAAAGTAGAAGTACTCAGATCTTGTAGTTGAGTAAAAGTAGAAGTACTCAGATCTTGTAATTGAATAAAAGCAGAAGTACTCAGATCTTGTACTTGAGTAAAAGTAGAAGTACCAGAGTGTAGGAATACTCTTACAGTAAAAGTCCTGCATCCAAAATATTACTAAAAGTAAAATATTCCACATCATTCATCCAGATCTGTAAAGTAACTAAAGGTATTAAATACATGTAGTGGAGTAAAAGTACACCATTTACCTCTGAATTGTAGTCGAGTATAAGTACGAAGTAGCATAAAGTTGAAATACTCAAGTAAAGTACAAGTACCTCAAATTGTACTTAAGTATAGTACTTGAGTAAATCTACTTAGTTACTTTACACCTCTGCCTAAACTTAACTTTGCAGACTTAAAAAACTCTCATATGAGTCATTTTTTGGAACGCCTTGTTCTGGGAGGCCCTGCCAAAATACTAATTAAAGAATATTTTAGTTGATGTTTTTCTTACACTGTATGACCTTCTTAATTTAGCCCATTTTTACCTCTTATGACAATACAGTTTTATAGAATCAGAAAACAGGTTTATTACCAGGAAGGTTGACACGTACGAGGAATTTGACTTGGTGTTGTTGTGCATATATAAAAGTAAAACAAATATTAAAAACACAGATAGAAAAATAATAAATAATAGGGAACATTTTGGCTCTCTTTTTCACAGAAGAAATAGCTACAAGAAGGTATAGTACATAGATAGATAGATAGATGGATAGATAGATAGATAGATAGATAGATAGATAGATAGATAGATAGATAGATAGATAGATAGATAGATAGATAGATAGATAGATAGATAGATAGATAGATAGATAGATAGATAGATAGATAGATAGATAGATAGATAGATAGATAGATAGATAGATAGATAGATAGATGGATGGATGGATGGATAGATAGATAGATAGATAGATAGATAGATAGATAGATAGATAGATAGATAGATAGATAGATAGATAGATAGATAGATAGAGAGAGATGGATAGATAGATAGATAGATAGATAGATAGATAGATAGATAGATAGATAGATAGATAGATGGATAGATAGATAGAGATAGATGGATAGATAGATAGATAGATAGATAGATAGATGATGGATGGATGGATAGATAGATAGATAGATAGATAGATAGATAGATAGATAGATAGATAGATAGATAGATAGATAGATAGATAGATAGATAGATAGATAGATAGATAGATAGATAGATAGATAGATAGATAGATAGATAGATAGATATAGATAGATAGATAGATACAAAGATACAAAATAAAAAAGATATATACATATAAAAATGTCCAGTAACAAATATAATGCAGGATATTATTGTGCAAGAATGGATTAAAATGTCCAGTGGGATTTTAAGTTAATTCAGCTGTGGAGTCACATGGGTAGCAGAAGGTGTCACAAATCTCTGACCTCCAGACACCTGGCTGCTTGTAATGCTGCTAATCGAGAAAGTTCAACATGTTTTACCGTTGCGCTCGTCGTGATTCAGAGTATCTGGTAAAACACCTGAGACAGATGGAGCAGTTTGAAACATGTTAATGCTCACCTTGCATCAGCCTGTTAACAAATTCCCTCTCATCTGCATTCACTCGACACGATAACATCTTTATTGTCTGTCACAGTGTGACCTCCACAGAGCTAATTCACAGCCCATTATGCTCTTTTCCCAGCCGCCTGGGTTAATTAATATGAGTTGCATGAAGGAGAGTTGTGTAAAAGCTTCCTTGAAATTATCCTTCTGCTTCTGATCTGCATAAATGCTGCTGGCACCAGTTTCTATTCTTGAATATTTAATACACCTGCAGCCCAATGGATATGCCTGCATTGTAGATTCATATTAGATTCATGCTCACTTTATTCCCCCTTTGTCTTTGTTCATTAGAGGTTGCTGTTGTGGTTTTTCAGCATAAACACATCTGTCAATTTGAAACAGTGATAGTGGCACACGGCCATCTTGGATGTCCTACCATTGTTTACACAGCTGTGGGGGCTAACACTGCTAATGCTAACCTTCTTTTGTATTAACAATTCGGACTGACAATAATACTAAACTTACACGTCAAATCATTCAGATATGTCTTCATCTGGCAGCTATCACTTGCTGAAAGCTCATTTTGAATGAGTTTTTTCACCTTAAATTCCTCTATAGCCGATAGCCTGATACTCATAATGCTAACAAGAGGTTTGACTCTTTAATGACTCAAGTTTGTATAGGATGACGGGAAATTAACATCAGTTTTAACAATTTCAACAGTCACTTAGTTGTGTTAAAGGGAACAGTCGTGCCAGTATTCTGTATGTCCATTTCTTATTACAAAATATGGCTAAATACACAACCCAGTCTCACGGCATTTCGTGCTATAGTCACGAAATTAATTTAATCTATTGATTCGTGTTCACCAACACGATTTTCGCATTTTTTTCGTGTCACACAGAACGATTTTAAAAGCAATGTATTTCTATTGGTAGTATGTTTCGTGCCTGCAACACGTCTTTTTGTCCGGTCGGGTCTTGGAAGACCAGAAGCTGTGTGGTTCATAAAAACATGTTCTTACTCAATATCTTACCCTAAACCTAACCCTATCCCTTTTATTTTAAATTGTATAATGTCTGAGTTTTTTTGCCGTCAGTGAGGAAAAGAAATGGCTCAGAGCCTCAGAATACTGACATCTGTATTTTTTGTCATCTTTTTTTCCTTCTAATTTGTTATTATTTGGTGCAGGCACGAAACATACTACCAATATAAATACATTGCTTCTAAAATCGTTCTGTGTCAGAATACTTAAATCTGTATTTTTTTAAATGTCTTTTTCCTTCTAATTTGTTATTATTTACATTGCTTTTAAAATCGTTCTGTGTGACACGAAAAAAATGGCGAAATCGTGTTGGTGAACACGAATCAATAGATTAATTTCGTGACTATAACACGAAATGCCGTGAGACTGTGTTGAAATACAATATGTTGCTAGCACTGCTAATCATTATTTAGTGTAAACTAGCATAAATGTGTGCAACAAAGAACTAGCTATTGACAATAGTATTTAGCTTTAATTTGGCATATTCCTGAATATTGCTTACAATAATTTACATCAGTTTTACCAGTTCTAACAGTCACTTAGTTCCAGTACCAGTCATGCCAGTATTCAGTATGTCCATTTCTTATTACGTAATATGACTAAATGCAAAATGTCACGTTTGGTTTGTTTAAGCTAGCATAAATGTTTCCTAGCATAAATGTGTGTAACAAAGAGCTAACTGTTATCATTAGTATTTTTGCTTTAATGTGGCATTCCTGCATATTTCTCCTACTAGTTTCTTAACTTTTACATGTGTTTGAAACAACTTAAACTAGAAGAACTTGAGAAAGCTGTGATGGCTAACACTGCAAATGCTAAC
>NW_022987521.1:621217-626217 GCF_902827165.1 Trematomus bernacchii | reverse complement strand
TAGACGCTTTTATCCAAAGCGACTTACATACTCAATGCTGTGGACAATCCCCACAGGAGCAATTTGGGGTGAAGTGTCTCAGGGACACAACGACATGCTGACTGCAGTGGGGTTTGAACCTGACCACTGCTCCGCACGCCTCCCTTTCCTTCAGAAACCTGCAGATTATATCCAAATGTTGGTTACCAGAACTCGCGATACTTTTAGCATTTAGACGAGGAAGTGAAAAGGAGGCTTGAAAACAAAAAGTGATTGTTTATGTATTTGCTTTTGTGGTTTTCCATTTTATCCAAACTTGTATTTCCTTTTGATTGTCTTTCCTCCATGGGACACAGATAAGAGGAACCTTTACACAGTTGTCCCCTCAACTTAAAAAACATTTGAACTCAGTGGTGGCCTCTAGTGGACAGGTAAGTCATGGCAGATTTCAAGTTAAAGTGGACCTATCATGCTATATTTTAATAATATATTGTAGGGCCATACCTATATAAGGTTTATTTATACGTTTTCTTTTTCAAAATACCAAACAGATCATGCATTTTAGCCATGCCTCATTTCGCTCTATTTTGCTCTCCTCCACCCTGTCTTTGCATGCGCTGCAGCTGACCACGCCCCCCTGCAAAGGAGGGGGCCGAGTTACGAGCGTCATGTTACCATGCTGTTACCATGCCACGGCAACCTCTCATTCCCCTGATAGGTGGAGAGTTGGCCATATAGGCGGAGCTCCTCCGTCCTGACGTCAGAGAAATGTTCAGATCCGTTGCAGCCCCGTTTTTAGAGATTTGGGTATGGAGGAAAATAGAGAGGGTTGTGTTTTCTGACACTTGGTGAGTTCCCTGGAACACCGGGGACACATATTCATGTAGAAAAGACGTACAAAAGTGCATTTTGCATGATAGGTCCCCTTTAAGGTACAAGAGATGATGAGCTCACAAAACACATACATACATCTAGAGAGAATTGTCCAACAGGGAATGAGAAGAGAGGACGGAGCAGCGTTTTCCACCTCATTTTATTTCAGAGTTCACATCAGAACATTTGTTGTAACACCAGCAGGTTTTCTAGAGTAGGAACAGCAAAACAGATGGTGTTATGAACCCAGACATAACAACGTTTGGTTTCCTACAGACACTGGGACTTTCACAACATGTACAAAGCTTCAAGGCTCATGACACCTTGCTGATATCTAGGTTATTACCTATTTATATATCGGTAATTGCCACCTTTCCGGCACAACAGTAGTTTGAGAGCAGAACATTTGTTGTAACACAAGCAGGTTTTCTAGAGTGGGAACAGCAAAACAGACACCACATGAAGTTATGAACTCACAATAACAACGTTTGATTTCCCAAAGTATCTGGGACTTTCACAACATGTACAAAGCTTCAAGTCTCATCAAACCTTGCTGATATCTAGGTTATTACCCATTTATAGGTAATTACCACCTTTCCGGCACAACATTTATTTGAGTGACGCGAGAAAACACAAATGATGCCGCTGTCAAACTCCTAAGTATCATGAGGTGAGAATCTGCTTTGTGATTGACCAAATTTGGGGAATGTTTGCGTTGCAGCAGCATAAAACGACATAGCATTGCCAATAAGAGAAATTAAAAGACTATAAATAAACAATTGTTCCCTTTTATACATGCAGCTTCACACAAGTCCATTTGATTTGACTTCCTCTGTCTTGTGTCTCCTCTCCTGTGCGGACAGCTGGTTAGCTCTCAATGTGCCTGTTATCAGCAGATGCTGAATGGCGGGGCTCTTACCGGTGTCTCCTTTATGGAGATTGATACTGGGCGTTTTGCAGCAGCTGCAGAAAGCGTGACCTGAGCCTCATCTGCATAAAGTTTATCCGTGTGAGGCACGTAGGTCACTGCGACTAATGAAGCCATCAACAGAGCTTTACAGATGGAGGAGGAGCTGCACTCTCTAACTATTCGTCCTTCAGAGTGTCCTCGTTTTAAATCATAAGAACGGAGCAGAACAGTCAGAGTAGCTCGAAATGTTAAACTAAAACTTTACTCTCTGAGACCCTACTCTAAGATGAAGACCTGCAGAGGTGGGAAGTAGTGGAGTACAAATACTTCGTTACTGTACTTACGTACATGTTTCTGGTATCAGTACTTTACTCCACTACTTATTTTTCTGAAGACTTCTTACATTTTGAACACAAATACCTGTACTTTCTACTTCTTACATGTTGAACTCAAATACCTGTACTTTCTACTTCTTACATTTTGAACACAAATACCTGTACTTTCTACTTCTTACATTTTGAACACAAATACCTGTACTTTCTACTTCTTACATTTTGAACACAAATACCTGTACTTTCTACTTCTTACATGTTGAACCCAAATACCTGTACTTTCTACTTCTTACATGTTGAACTCAAATACCTGTACTTTCTACTTCTTACATTTTGAACACAAATACCTGTACTTTCTACTTCTTACATGTTGAACCCAAATACTTGTACTTTCTACTTCTCACATTTCCCAAACAGGCTGGTTCCTTTAGTTTGAATGTGTGTTTGGTGGCGTGATCATTATTATTTAGAGTCATTGCGTGCCTATTGATTTGAACACGATCCGTGTATCCATCATTTCCTGGTCTTCTCTAAAGAAGAGGGACCAATGGAAACGTTGTCATGTTGCCGTTGTTCAGCATGGAAACATTCATTAGCTAACAATGACATTATTGTTCTATTAATATAAAGGTAGGTCAGGTACTCTTTAAAACAGCTGCTAGTTATGGGTACTTTTTACTGAAGGACATTTCAAAGCCTCTTTACTTTTACTTGAGTAAAGAAGTTTAGTCAGTACTTCTACTTTTACCAGAGTATTTTTAAACACGAGTATCTGTACTTCTACTTGAGTAAAGGATGTGTGTACTTTTGTCTTCTCTTGTCCTCTCTTTAAATCATAAGAATGGAGCGAACAGAGTGGCTTTAAATGTTAAACTTTACTCTCTGAGAGTGTACGTACCTCCTGATGAAGACCTGTTATCTGAATGGCTGACGCAACGGGTCTCTGCACAGCGGACATTTTGACAGGTGTCACTAATGATATCACTTGTTCCCCCAGTAAACAGTGACAGTGACAGGACACAGAATCTGACGCAGCTACATGTAATTCAGTGGTAATTTTCCTACTGAACGTCTTCCATTGAAAAAGCCTTTTGTAATTTCACTGTAAACTTATGATCATTGTCACATATCCGTTCAAACTGTCATTACATGTTACTTGTTAGACGCTTTTATCCAAAGCGACTTACATACATTCAATACTGTGGGCAATCCCCACAGGAGCAATTTGGGGTGAAGAGTCTTGTCCAGGGACACAGTGGAATGTTGACTGCAGCGGGGTTCAAACCAGTGCCCCCGTGATCCGAAGATCAGCGCACTAACACTGAGCCACAACCTCCCTTGTCATGTGTTACTACTGTATGTTGGTATGTAATACAGATTCAAGATTCAAAGGTTTTAATGTCATATGCACATAAGCTACTGTACGGTGTAGAAATGGCAATGAAAATCTTCTGACCCGATCTCCTCCAACAATGCAACATAAATATATGAGACATAAACATTCAAACAAATTCAATAAAATACACACCGAAGTGTAAGCAAACACTGAAATAAAGCGAGAAAAATGCAAACGGAGAGTAAGTGACTAAAAGTAAGGCTTTTTTAGGTAAGGTTTGCCCCAATTAAGATCACAATTACAACTGATTGATTTGGTGCCATGCCATGTTTCTCAAAGCCTAATCTTCCAAAACCCGAATGGTAAATGTACGCCAGCACCACTTCAGAAAGCTTGAAACATTGGACTTTGAAATGATGAGAAATTATGGGAAAACGGGCTTTCAGACAAATTGGCTTTTTGTACGATTGGACATTTTTCAGACTTTTGTGGTTTCAGAATAACAGACATTGAGGAAAAGAATGGCAGTCTCCAATTTTTCATATTTGGCATGTTATTATAAATTGATGCAACTTGAAAATACCAAGTTTTTACACTAGTTTGATGGTGTGTGAAACCTCAAGAATCAGAAATCAGAATCAGAAACAGGTTGATTTCCTGGTAGGTTGACACTTTCGAGTAATTCGTCTTGATGTCATGGTGCATACATAAAAGAAAAACAACAGATAGAGAACTAGAAAAACTCTTTAAGACCAGTCGTTAAGAAACGTCATTTAGTCAGTAATTGTTAATTGTCTTATTTGCTGGTTGGCTTGTGTAAGGAATACAATCAATATGTGTATGGCTTAAAATTAATAACACTGTTTTATTCTGTAACCGGATGTTCACGACATTGTCAACACACTCGATTTCCTGTCTTTTCAGACGGTTTTGGTAGCATTAGCATATAGCTAATAATATGTTTTGTAAGTGAATTTAAGGAGAAATGACACGTGGTGTTGCACACTAAACACACTGCCTTTAACCCTCACTTATTGACGCTGCAATACTATTGTTAGGGAATGCTTAAATGACCATTAAACATTAGAAGATTGTTAAACTAACAACAGGGAATGACGACAGACAAGACGTGCCTTGGACCCGCCCTCGTCGACTCTAAGCCAATGGCAGAAGACTTCAGATGATAAATGTGTGACACAAGCAGGAAGTCGGTCTCTTTCTCATCACATGCAAGCCCCCAGGAAGTGCTCCGGACTCTGAGGAAAATATTCGTAGTGTCCAAACGGCGGTCACTGGGCCCAGAAAGACTTTTTGCCATTGACTAACATTGGGAAAGAGACGTCGGTAAATCCACGGATCATTTTTTTTAACATAAATAAACTACCCAGTATGAACTATGTTATAGCCCTTATTAGAATCATTCGGTCCTTAAAGTTGCAAAAATCACTAAAAGCTGAATCTAGATTTATTTTCTCTCTCCATTCATTCTACTGAGAGTGGGAGCTCGGGGGGCGGGGCTTAATGACAGGGGGCGGGGCTTAATGGGAAACTCAACATGCTCTATGTCTAT
>NW_022987521.1:476217-616217 GCF_902827165.1 Trematomus bernacchii | reverse complement strand
CTCTATTTCACTTCCTGTTTCAAAAGTGCTGATTTGGGAATAAAGCTTTAAAAAATTAAAAGATTGATAAAAAAATAAAAAAGGAGGGGTCTGAGCTCATGCGGGACCCGGCATCTACCGTCTAAACTAAATGCTGCCGTGATGAAACGCCATATCATGGATTATCAAGGATTATTTCTGAAACAGTATGGAGCTCAAAGGCTTTCTCTCTTGCCGGTTATACCACAAGGTGAGTTCCTTTTTATTTCCTGCTTCTTCACACACATGCTCTCCAGTACAGGTTAGCTCTGAGTGTTAGCGATGCTAATGTGAACACCGACCATATTACGTCCAAAACAGTCCGGCATTGTTTCTGATAGCAACGTTTCTGATAGGGCCGTGGGTCCACATTTCAGATATTACGTCATATCGGACTCAAATCTGGATCAGCTCCGTTGTTCCCCCGTTTTTAGAGATGTGGGTACGGAGGAAAAGAGAGAGGGTTTTATTTTCTGACGCTGCGTGAGTTCCCCGACACACCAGGGACACATCTTTATGTATACAAGACATCAAAACGTGCATTTTGCATGATAGGTCCCCTCTAAGCTCTAAGTTAACTTGTTTTTCTAAATGTCAGCACTGTGGACCATTGTCTTCCCTTCTGGCAGAGAGAGGTTTTATAAACTGTCCACATGAGCTTTAGTCTAGATAATAACTTTATTTTATCCACAGCATGATTTCTTCATTCTTTATTCCTGTCATATCTTTTTCTGTCTACATCTTCCTCTTCATTTCTGTCTCTAATCTCATCTTCTCTCTGTCCGGTTCTTTATTTCTGTCGTTGCTTTCTTTCTACACTTATTAGATTTTCTTTTTCCATTTATCTGCATTTTTTCGCTCGCTGCTTTTTTCTGTTCATCCATCTTTATCTCTGTCAGCCGTCTCTCTCTCTCTCTCTCTCTCTCTCTCTCTCTCTCTCTCTCTCCATACTTTTTCATACGTTTATTTTCCATCTTTGCAGACACAATTCTTTTGAATTTATTCTACTGTTTAATTCCTCCGTGTTTTTGACCTATTTCTGTTTCTCTCGTTTTTTTCTGTGTTTTGATCTTTTTGTTCCATCTTTGTTTGCTAATTTATTTCCTTGTTATTCTCCTCTCTTGTTGACCCACTGCATTATTCTCTCTGTTTGTCTCACTTCTTCTGTTTCTTTTGTGTTATTATGCATTTCCTCTTTTTTAAGCCAACTTAAAGCAGAAAAGTGTCAAAGCTGCTAGAAAAGAGTCATTATTTCTTATCCCTCCATCTTTGTTTCCTTCACAAGCTCTTTCACGTCATGGTTGTCTCTTTCGTTTGGTTATTTTTCATTTTTCCATATCATAATGTTCAGTCAAAAACAAGCCATTACTGTCAGGATAAAAAATTGGTTGGAAGAGGAAGAAAATGTGAAGTGAGGAGCTTTTTATCTTCAATGAAGGGATTATGTGATAATTACATGATTTGGAAACTGTCTGTCTTCATGAAGTTGTCTCTTTTGCAATGGATTACAATTTCAAACAGTTTAATGGCAGGAGAATCCATGGAAAGTTCTCAAACCACCGCCTTAAATCTTTCACTTTCAAAGAAGTTTTCCAAGAATGTTACACTAAATTCCTTGACATGTTATCATTATTATCTCGAATCTATTTCGACTGTACCGTGGCAATAAAGTTGTTGCTGGGAAAAGTACTAATGAGTTAATTTAAGACTTGTAACTAATTCACCGGCACTTACTATGGTATGTTCTTGCTTGAAGTGAATATATCTGCACTTTCCTTGTTGTTCGGAGTTTCATTCTTTATGGTTTTTGCACTTATTTTAAAGGGGACCTATCATGCAAAATGCACTTTTTTATGTCTTTTATACATAAATATGTGTCCCCGGTGTGTCAGGGAACTCACGCAGCGTCAGAAAACACAATCCTCTCTATTTTCCTCCGTACCTAAATCTCTAAAAACGGGGGTACAACGGAGCTGATCCAGATTTGCGTCCGATATCAGAAAGTTGCTATCAGAAACGTTGCTTTCAGAAACAATGCCCGACTGTTTTGGACGTAATATGGTCGGTGTTTACATTAGCATCGCTAACACTCAGAGCTAACCTGTACTGGAGAGCATGTGTGTGAAGAAGCAGGAAATAAAAAGGAACTCACCTTGTGGTATAACCGGCAAGAGAGAAAGCCTTTGAGCTCCATACTGTTTCAGAAACAATCCTTGATAATCCATGATATGGCGTTTCATCACGGCAGCATTTAGTTTAGACAGTAGCTGCCGGGTCCCGCATGAGCTCATTTTTTTAAAGCTTTATACCCAAAATCAGCACACTTCATAGACATGTTTTTTATATATCTGAGACCTATGCTATTGCCTAAAAATAGCATGATAGGTGCACTTTAAATCGTTTTGCATAAAAGCCTCAGCTAAGTGATCTGTAATGTAATTTAATGTGATTATTATAACTTACAAACCCACCTAAAAATGTAATGAAATGGATCCCAAATACCCTAAACGGGCATATTTGTATTCGTTGCCAGATTTCCTCTTATGCGTTATTGGTAATCTGGAATCTATAGTTGGTTAAAGTAATTTTCTTTTCTTTGAAAGAACCCAAAGTCTGATCTCCTGCATGAAACTTTAATGCCTTTCATCCAAATCCATTCTTCTTACACACTAATTTCTGCGCTGAACTTTGAAACGAGATATATATAGAAATATAAGTAAACCCTTATACAAAACCTACCAAACCTCAGAGCTTGTCGAGCAGCCAATGACTGATCAAGGATTCTGTTTCGGGTCCTTTCTTCTCCATTTGAACCAAACTGAGGTCAAAATAGTCTTCTTTGTAATCTTACGCCTCATTAAACAGCTTTAAAGTGGAAATTAGAATTCATCGTCAAGGGTAAAAGTTCACCTTTCTCCAAGGTTTTTCTTGTAACGAAAGTCACAAAAGTAGCTGCAATTTATGGGGATTATCGCTCACTTTAATTGAGGTTGTTAGGAATATGATCGAATGGAAGTGATCTATTTAAAAGTTGAATTAAAAACTCAAAAGACAAAGAGTTTGGGGTCAGAAACGGTAGGACCAGTGCCCCAGAAATAAGTTAGAAAACTTCATTACAATTTAAAAGAACTCATGGTGGTGCTTAAATGCAGATTTTGCCAATGCTTCAAATGTGCAGCCTGCGGTCTGTACTCAGCACCAATTAGGAGTTCTAATTATCACCTCAAGTGCATTAGGGATTTAAATCCTCCCTTATATGATGGGATTAACACTGTGAACTTTGATTGAACTTCAGTTTCCCCCCTTACGTAGAAACTAAGTTAAATAAAAAGAACGTTATTCCGTGTTTCCCCAGTCAACAGCGCAGAGTTTCCTTCATCTCTCGCTGTGTTTTGATTTGTGAGCGGAGGCATTTCTCTGCTCGCTGACACATTTACACCTGAAGTGCTGTTTTGTTTTGTTCCCACAGTGCCATTACATTAGCATTTCAAATTGGGATGCCTGAAGCCTGCTATTATCCCTATTATCCTGTTAGAGAGCGTGGCGTATCTGATGTCATCGAAAAGCTCGTAATCTCCACTTTCATTTTAAAACCGCGGAGGCTGACTGAGAGTGTCTAAAAAAATCTAATCACATTACAGAACCTCTTCCTGTCTGGGGTAATGAACGGGTTTTTTTGAGGCCTTAACATCTTCATACACTTTAGGGAGGGAATATTTCCCCTCTGGAGAATTGTTTAAGGCACATTTTCTCAGGTAGAACTGTATAAAGGGAACAGGAGTATGTGAAACAAACAGTTGGAAAGGATAAAGGTACAGTATGTAAATGTAGTGACTGGATGAGATTGGGTTATGATGCATATTTAATAAATTCCATCTTTCTGTTTGAATATAGCAGCATACACTGTGCTTTTTTGTACAGTTGAACCCTCACAAAAACAGTATATTTAGCCCAATTTTCACATGATAAATATGACATGGGGAAATTAACCGATTATCAATAATGCTGAAGTTGTATGTAATATAGTAATACTGTGCAACACTGCCAAGTTGTGTACAATTGACAAGAACAATTTTCTCACATTTGCAAAAAACTGAGTTCATGAGATCATTTGAGAGCCATGTGAATCGATATCTTTGAGATGTTTTCTTTTTTTTGGTGCGATTTTGTGTGTTTTTGTTCCTCTGCTACTTTCCCGGTCATGGATATAATTATAGAATATAGAAACTAATATGTTAAAGGTGGGGTAGGTAATTTTGGAGAAACCAGCTCGAGTGCGCTAGAATTTGAAAATACACAACCGGAAAAAATCTGCCACTTCCTCACAGAGCCCCTCCTCCAACACACACGAACATGCACATGACCAATGAGGGCACGAGATAAGTTTGTGCACAGATGGAAGGCTGACAGGCAGGTAGGCCATCCAGTTACTTTAGCCGGGCCGGCTCAGATGATTGGTCGTGCTTTTTACAGTACTACGGCTTCCACAGATGTCAAAGCACTAAAGATATTCATTGCTATCGGGATGTTAAGAGCATTCCATGGAATATAACAAAAAGTGTATCTCGAGCCGGTTTCTCAAACTTACGTACCCCACCTTTAAAGGGGACCTATCATGCAAAATGCACTTTTGTACGTCTTTTCTACATGAATATGTGTCCCCGGTGTTCCAGGGAACTCACCAAGTGTCAGAAAACACAACCCTCTCTATTTTCCTCCATACCCAAATCTCTAAAAAAGGGGCTGCAACGGATCTGATAAAAACTGATCCAGATTTGAACACTGTCCTGACGTCAGGACGGTGGCGCTACGGCTATTGGGCCAACTCCACCAATCAGGAGGAGACATCCACGGCCATTGCCTTTCGAAAGCGCTGGAGACGCTGTAGTACATATGCCAGGCCTGTAGATGGTGCTGTTCTCACAGAATCTGCCCTTGCAGAGCAGAGCTAAAAAAAAGTGCAAATTGAGCGAAATGAGGCATGGCTAAAATGCATGATCTGTTTGGTATTTTGAAAACAGAAACGTATAAATATACCTTATATAGGTATGGCCCTACAATATATCATTTAAATATACCATGATAGGTCCACTTTAAATAAAACAAAAATACACTTTTGACAGCATTTTGGGTGCACATTTGGGTGCAAAAGCTCATCTAGGTACAGAGAATGGTGACCCTTTTGATAACAGAGTGCTTTTTGTGTTTATCGTATAAACATCAACAGGCTTATGCAAATATGACTTCTTTTTATGGATGTTAGGCAAAGCGATGACGTGATACCAAGAAGATAGTGTTTGAAAAATGCGTAGAAAATAGACTTTTCTAATGACATGCGAATCCATTGCGAGGCTAACCCTAACCCTAAAGACAAAACATAATCATACAATTTCAGACCTAATAAAGGCACCTGTGGTTTTATGTTTTTTCGCATGTGAAATAAATAAGAAAACACAAACTAAAGGTGTCTGACAGGAGGCTTGTTAGGCCCCCAAATAAACAGATTATATTTGTTTTGTTTATCAGGCCTGCGAGAGGAATACCTTCAAGGATGGTCTGCCCTCCAAAAATGATCTCCATTGGATTTAATTTGATCTTTCTACAACATCATTGACTCAAAAACTGCTGAGAGGGCAAAATACTTAGTGTGAAATGAAGAAGTGAGACGAGTACATGGAGCTTAAACGGTGCGGTAACAATGGATATAAAGGTGGGGAAAGTTTAAACCGAGAGATGAGAATGAAAGAGAGGAGATTGGAGGATCCTTGAGAAAATGTGTGATGAACGACCGCGGACATATTTTCAGCTTCTCTGAAAACTCTTCACGGCTCATAAAGTCAGAGGAAGAACAGAAAACGTCTCTCATTTTCTCCCTCTCTCAATCCCATCATCCCTCAGAGAGACTCTCTTTCTTCGGCTAAAGGACGAGAGGGAGAGGGTGAAATGGTCTTCTGTTTCATTCTTTTATTTTATTACTTTCATTTTCTCCTTGTTATACGGTCTTCTCTGGGAGGAGGGCGATTCATCAGAGCAACGAGAAAACCCAAACTCAGAAGGTGGAGGATGATTTATCGCTTCCTCTTTCCTCTATCCTTGCTCCACTTTCTCTCTCCTCCGTCTCTTGTAGAAAGAAAGACGAAGAGATAGGAAAAGAGGGAGGAGGACAAGATGGTGGGAACAAACTTGGGAAAATAATTGAGTCTATTTGAAAAATGTGAAATGAGGTCAGTGTGGTAAAATGCACACTAAAAAGTGACGCACACAGCTGGGAGAAAAGGGGACAGTAAAGAGTGACGCACACAGCTGGAGACCAGGGGACACTAAAGAGTGACACACACAGCTAGGAGACCAGGGGACACTAAAGAGTGACACACACAGCTGGGAGACCAGGGGACACTAAAGAGTGATGCACACAGCTGGAGACCAGGGGACACTAAAGAGTGACGCACACAGCTGGGAGACCAGGGGACACTAAAAAGTGACGCACACAGATGGGAGAAAAGGGGACATTAAAAAGTGACGCACACAGCTGGGAGACCAGGGGACACTAAAGAGTGACGCACACAGCTGGAAGACCAGGGGACACTAAAGAGTGACGCACACAGCTGGGAGACCAGGGGACACTAAAGAGTGACGCACACAGCTGGGAGACCAGGGGACACTAAAGAGTGATGCACACAGCTGGAGACCAGGGGACACTAAAGAGTGACGCACACAGCTGGGAGACCAGGGGACACTAAAGAGTGACGCACACAGCTGGGAGACCAGGGGACACTAAAGAGTGACGCACACAGCTGGGAGACCAGGGGACACTAAAGTTGATGAAGATGTTTTCTCATGTGTCTAATGGAAATGTTATGGGTCGTTGTATCACCGTATTTATCCCCCATTATTGTTGAAACGTTTTCTCATCTCTCCTCAAAATCTACCCAATTTGTTCCCCTCATTCTCCCTCTTTTCTTTCCCACTTTCTACCCCTCTGACCTTCTCTTCCTCCTTCTCTTCCTCCTTCTCTTCCTCCTTCTCTTCTCCCATCTCCCTCGTTGACATCTCTCTCCCTCCCTCTCTCTCCTCCATGACAGACCATCTGGCCTCAGCCAGGCATTTGTAATGTCTTCATCACGGGCCGCGGGACGCTGCTCAACCCAGAGCCTTCCCTCCCATAACCTCCAGATTCTGGGCTGTCCCAATCCGAGAGATGACACTGTTGAAATAATCTATATTATATGATCATGTGTTGTAAGCCATGCTCATGAGTTTCATCCTTTAGTTTCTTTAAAGAGACCTTAGTACCATGAATGTGCACATGTCTGTTATTGAGCATAGGGTCTTGTAACATGTGATTGTAAAATGTCCAAAGGTATAGTGTGTAAACTGAAAGGAAATGTATAAAACCTGTGAGATTCTGTTATTCTTTACACAGACACATATACTCTTGGTGGACTTGATGCAAGTATTCTGGCTCTTATACTGTTGAACAACAATATAAGAATTCCTTCAATCAGCAGTGTGTCTGTGTTTCTATTTTGTTATATATTTGGTTATCTCTTGAGTGTCTAAAGGTTTCGGATTCCATGACTACACCTAGAGTAAAGAGTCTTTCAACTCAGTGAGCAGTACAGATTCAGCTCAACAAAGACACAGTGAGTGGCTCTACGGCAGGGGTGTCAAACTCAATTTCATCGCGGGCCACATTCGCATAAAGGTTGCACTCAAAGGTCCGGTTGTAACTATATAAATATATAATATAGCCTATATATAAAATAATGTATTATATTACATTATTGCCTCTGAATTGGATTATTATCGGATAGGATAATAACTTAGTAATTAACTACGTCTGAAAGCAGAAGTCCAGGGCAAATAATTGCAAGTCTCTTCAGTGCGCATGTCACAAAACGAGATGCATTGTGGGACATGTATTTTATGGGCAACCTGCTTCTGTAAAGTGGCACGTGACCGTATAATAAACGTATTATATTCTTTGCAAGCTCTTGCGGGGCCACATAAAATGAAGTCGCGGGCCGGATTTGGCCCCCGGGCCTTGAGTTTGAGACCCCTGCTCTACGGCATTCATGTATTTCTGTTGCATGTAGCGTGTCACTTCTAATCATAATCCAGTATAGGTTTCAGGTGGCATTGATAACTGAGGCAAACTCTAAATTATAACCTTGCTATAGTAAATACACCTTTCTCAGTATACCTCAGGAAACCATTTTTGGAGTCTGATGATTGAAAGTTGCATCTGATATCATTGGGGTTCAGAAACCATGCCTATCGAAGAGCGTATTGCTGACTCTGCTTATACTCATCAATATTAAATCATCAAAAACGGGTGCTTTTCACCCGAAAATGTCCTTATCACAGTATGTAAACCCCAACATACTATGTATTAATCAATGGATATGGATGGACAAAGAATACATTTGTTTGGCACAATGCTACCAAGATGCTGGGAAGTAATCTCTAAATAACCTTACAAAATGTACATTTCTATTGAAACCATTAGCGTGTAATAAAGCCTTGCATGTAACGTGTCGCTTAAAATCTTAATCACCTCCATGCACTATTGAAAAAAAAAACAGGTTACAAAAATCTAGCAATTGCCGTCGCATTTTCTCCTGAGACTTTTTTGTTTTACTTAAAAAGCAAATGCAGTTAATGAAAATTCTTTTTATCGACAACCACGTTTTGTTGTATGGAAACGTTATTTTAAAGACTCCAGTAGATAGGATTTAAAAATATACAATGACAATGTGGATTAAGTGTTGTCTCTGCTTTATTTGAGGCTGTTTATGTTCACATGGGTATATTTAGCAGTTATTTAGGCCTATGATTTGTACATTTAGACTCTTTGTTTCTCAGCAAACATCCTAGACATCGTTTCATTTAAACAGTGTAAAAATAAAATGGTCTTTACCACTTTCTAAACCCTAGTTGTGTGAATCCCTACAGAGATCGTCCTCATATCTGTGAGTGTCTTCCTGTCAGAGATAGCTCACTATATGCTAACTCTTCTCTGCAGGTACACAGCGGTTTGCTAACACCTTATTAGCTACCTGGGGTTTCCCTGCAAGAGCTCTATCACACAGTTATACAGTTATTCTGCGTCTCCAGCTGAATGGAGTGAACTGAAAGTGACCCGCAGCTCATGGTGTGAAGCCGAGGATGGTAATGATGAAGGGCAGAGCGAAAGAGATAACCACACTTCTAATTAAGGACAATGGCCCTCTGGAGATGGGCACTGATATCTCACACTGTACTTTGTTCTGAAGCATGTACTGGATCAGGGACAGGAATTAACTGCGTCTCCGGGCAGAAATCTCCTTGAAAGTTCACGAGATGTCTGTGAAATTAAACATCGAATCATTCTGTGTTTTTATCTAATTAGCTTGCTGCCCATTTTCAGCTCCCATGTGGCAGATATAGTCATTTTCTCTGTTATACTCCATAAAAGTGCATGCACTTACAACAGCAGGGTACTGCACAGCCCACAAAATGAATGTCCTCAGTGTATATCTAAAAAGATCAAATATTACATTGATATAGCATCCCACTTGTTTGCAGATATGTGTAATCAATGCATTGTTACAGAAATATTACAGACCAACAATCTATTTGTGATCGATTCATGTGGTGTCAGGAGACTCTGAAAATTAGTTCCCCATCAAATTTCATTTATTACCTGATCCGCTTCTTTGGTCTTGTCGTTGTCATGGTTATACTGGAAGCAGCTATGAATGTGTTGCTTGAATAAGGAAAACAAGACCACACATTTTCTTGGTAGAAACCATGGTGTTTTTTCTGCACACAGCTGGGACGGAGCACTTGGTGACGTTCAGGATTATAAAGCTGAACTCTCTGTGTTGTTGGAAACTTACCTAAAATGTTTCATTGTCATTTATTTAACAATGTGATCACATGACTCCTTCTGATGTTACTGCGGATCTGCTGTAAGCTAGCTAGCTAACGTAGCTAACCTAGTCATTTCAGATATACTGACAAACACTTATGAGACGGACTAACTCTGAGACAGAGACAGTTGTTCAGCTTTATAATCCTGAAGGTCACCAAGCGCTCCAGTCTCATCTTTGTTTTAATATCTGCATCGTTTCTGAAGGTGCAGCTTGTTTCTCCTAATGGAAATGTTTTGGGTCGCTGTAGTGCATTTGCTTGAATTGAGGACATCTAAAAGTGACAGAAGACAAAAACTGAAAGGGAGAAAACACTTAGATATCAGACACAAACATCTGGAAAGAAAGGAGGAGAGGGGGGAATGGAAAAGAGGGAGAAGAAGAGAAAGTAGAAGAGGTACAAAACGTAAATGTAATTGTATTTCAAGTGTGGATAAAACCAAATGTGGCTGCAGTGCATTGTAGTAATTTCAGCATTTTTCTCATTTCACCTTAAGTTACGTGGGTGTACGTATAGATCCGTTGTATAGATGTCCTACCAGGCCGATACGTGAACCCTACTGTATATGCAATATCTTGAGTCATACCGTATTACAAGACATTTTCTGTAACTGACTTTAAAGGGGACCTATCATGCAAAATGCCTTTTTTGATGCACTTTTTGGTGTGTCCGGTGTGTCAGGGAACTCACGCAGCGTCAGAAAATAAAACCCTCTCTCTTTTCCTCCATACCAAAATCTCTAAAAACGGGGGAACAACGGAGCTGATCCAGATTTGCGTCCGATATGACGTAATATCTGAAATGTGGACCCACGGCACTATCAGAAAGTTGCTATCAGAAACAATGCCCGACTGTTTTTCAAGAGAGAAAGCCTTTGAGCTCCATACTGTTTCAGAAATAATCCTTGATAATCCATGATATGGCGTTTCATCACGGCAGCATTTAGTTTAGACAGTAGCTGCCGGGTCCCCCATGAGCTCAGCCCCCTCCTTTTTAAAGCTTTATACCCAGAATCATCACTTTTGAAACAGGAAGTGAAATAGAGGGATATGAGGCATGGCTAGAATGGGTGACCTGTTTGGTATTTTGACACTTCATAGACATGTTTTTTATATATTTGTATATATCTGAGACCTATGCTATTGCCTAGAAATAGCATGATAGGTGCACTTTAACTTTGACCCTATATTGTGTATGTATTTTGTTTAGTTTATTTCTTATCTGCCTCTTGAATGTCCTTGTGTTGTTTTTGTGCGTTACGTGACTGTGTGGCTTTAAAAACACAAAACAATTTCACATTGTGATGAATAATAAAGGGGTGTAGTTTCTCTCTGACTTCTCTTTGGGCATGTTTGTCTTTAAACTAGAAGAAACAAGGAAACATTGATCCTAGAATGTCCCGAGTCAGCATCGACATTTAAAAGAGTATCCTGGTGCATATTGAACATTAAGGAAATGGACGATGTCAATATAATGATGTCCAAAATCTAGCAATTAAGCAATATAACTGATCAATTGTATATATGTAGCACATCTTCTGAATGATATAGTACAACAAAATGCTAATGAATAATTACAGTAAGTACAGATATAAAGACTGCAAGACGTTATTTCAATAATGTGTTTTCAAAACACTGACCAGAACACCTTTTTAGACTAGCTATTAACGTGTGATTGATGACTTGTCCTTGTGACAAATGTGGTTTTATTGCTCGATTTTAATTAGACTTTTCATCTCATCTTGTTTTTTCTTACCTCTGTAAAGCGTCTTTGAGCGCTTGATAAATAAAATGTATTATTATTATTCAAATGTATTAATACTAATTAATCTACAATGTTTGTTTCAGATCAATCGTTGTTGATATAAAATTGCTTTAAATGTCATCCAAATTGTATAGAACGTCAAGATCAGAGCTAGTTTTGTCTTCAAATGTTATAATAAAATGCTTTGTGTATACGCCACATAAAGGGGAAACTCCTCGTGCTTTGTTTGGTTTCAAATCTTCACCGGCTTGGAAACAGGTTTTGACATATTCATTTCTTTATTGTGAGGGGTTAAATGTAGCATCTTAGCATCTTATTTTCTGGCTGTGAGTTACAATGAATGTGTTCCCTCTGGATCTTTAGATGGCGGAATAATTCTGCTGTTCTGTCTGTGTAAACTTCCAGAAGCGAGCCTCGGTTCGCTCCATTTTCTTCATTAGCTCACGGACGAGAGACGAGGCAAGCTGTTGTTGGCACACACACACACACACACACACACACACACACACACACACACACACACACACACACACACACACACACACACACACACACACACACACACACACACACACACACACACACACACACACACACACACTCACACACACACTCACACACACACACACACACACACACACACACACACACACACACACACACACACACACACAGTTTACTTAGTACACAGGGATACATGGTAACTGATGGGGCTTTGCGCTTCGGTCTGTTTAGAGTGTGCAAACAGATCACAATACAAAGCCTTATTCACACAGATATGACAGCAGATGAAGGGATTAATGTTGATTCTTAATAATTGAAGATATATGTTTGAATGACCACGATATGAGACTGAATTAAATTAGGTATGGTTGATTAAAATGAATGAATGCTTGGCTGAAATGTGTCTTTAATTGAGGAAACAAGTAAGACATTTTCCTGCATTAGCTCCATAATATTTTTGATTTGAGGAATGAATGAGTTATGTGAATACGTTGAGTGATTAGGATACGCAATGCATGACTGATTGAATGTGTTAGTTAATGGATGATTAAAGTTACGCATGAATTAATGACATTATGAATGGATGTGTGTGTTCGCATGTGCAAATGATGAGATAAGTTGCTGAAACAAGCTGCCACCAGAGTGTGTGATTGATAAAATAAAGAATCATTTAAAAATAGTCACATGATTTATAGACATTTTACTGAGATAATGCTCTTGAGTCCAGATTTATGTAGTAATGTATTTCAACAAATAATAGAAACATTTGTATTTGTATAAGACAAATTCCCTTTTAGGGAACAGCAGAAGAAGACAGACAGGAAGTAAACGCTAAAGGGAACAGCAGAAGAAGACAGACAGGAAGTAAACACTAAAGGGAACAGTAGAAGAAGACAGACAGGAAGTGAACGCTAAAGGGAACAGCAGAAGAAGAAAGACAGGAAGTGAACACTAAAGGGAAAAGCAGAAGAAGAAAGACAGGAAGTGAACACTGAAGGGAACAGCAGAAGAAGACAAACACGAAGTCAACACTGACGGGAACAGCAGAAGAAGAAAGACAGGAAGTGAACACTGAAGGGAACAGCAGAAGAAGACAAACAGGAAGTAAAGACTTAAGTAAATAACTTCTTAAAGTTCTACAGATCAGAAGTTCTATAAGTTTCTCCTTTATGCACAAATCTCAGCATGACATATTTTGAGTCAGACTCTCAGCATGGCTCCTCCTTGACGTGATTCACCAGAATAAATACAGAAACTGATCAAATATTGCTGCCATCGGGCATTAGAGAGAGAGAGGGAGAGAGGACTGACAGGCATGGTTAGAGACACTTGAGAGACATCAGTTCTCTTCGTGAGACAGGTTTGTCAAATGTACTCAGAGAGCTGCCAGACTCTCGTCTTGTAACACTCTTCATCATCTCTGAATAGAACATGTTTCGGACAACCAAACAGACAGGAAGCTCAGCAGCAGCCGTTCAGTCGGTGCTACACGAGTTCATTTCAGATTCATGCATATGCAACCATCCTCATCTTGTATCTGCACACATACCGAACTCAGTGGACTGTCATTGTGCTTTTTACAAACTAAATGTTTTCAGATCTTATGGTTAAGCTTCAAAATCTCAAGAAAGGTACCGCAACAACCAACGTTGGAATCTACTGCACCCATACTTGCCAACCTTGAGACCTCAGAAATCGGGAGCATTTCAAAACCAACGTGGGGGGGGGGGGGGTGCTAGTGGATTGCTCCAGTTATTAGATTAACATGTAGTTGTAAGTGCAATGCCTTGCGGCCTGTAGCACCATCCTTGAGGGAGCATATGTGTGGGCAGGAAAGGAGTGACCAGAGGGTAGAGTTGTCGATTCTTGTTCTGTTTTCTGTGACTATCTTCCTCACCCTCTCAGACTTTCAGTTGGGCGCGCTACTAAAGAGACGCGCTACCATGGAAACCAAACAATGGTGTAGCTGTATTAAAGTCCGAGTGGAAACAGTCGTGAGTAAATCTGATTTAGTCTGAAATCGGGAGAAATGCGGGAGAAATATGACCCCGGGAGGAAACCCGGGAGAGGGCAATGAAATCGGGAGGGTTGGCAAGTATGACTACATCTAGTTTTCAACTGGTTTTAAGCTTTGGAACTTTAAAGAGGACATATTGCGCTCATTTTCAGGTTTCATAATTGTATGTTGTGCCTCTTCTGTGTCATGTTATCAGGTATAATGTGTTGGAGCGCTAGCCAATAGAAGTGCGGCTATTACATAGTGATGTCACTATGATCAGGAAGTAAACAAAGTAGTCTAATGGAGGCGTTTCAGGCAGGGTGGGAGGGTGTGGGGAAAAAAAGTAAAAAACTCCCCAAAAAGTACTATCTTTTAGGTTAACACGATCAAGTATTGACCAAATAAGATATAGATAAGAACTCCAATTGTACATTGAGTGTGCCCAATACAATTTACCATTCACTGACCATGACACCAAAAAGACACAAAAACATCCAACTAACCAGTCAGGTTTTTCTCGTACCCTGTTGGTAGCTAAATCTAGGAAAAGGAAAGCACAATAATTTGTTGACAACGCACTTATTTTAACCAAACCCTCAATTGTTTTTCTTAACTGTATCAAGTTTATTTGTTGCCTAAACAGGTGAAATGCAGAAGCGTTCACAGCGACACTGGCCCGTTTTGATGTACATTTGTAGGACAGCACACCAATATCATATAAACGTTGTACATGTGTACGGTAAACTGTGATTATATGACCAACTCACGAGTAGGAATGCACATGAGTAGAGTCAGCAAACCAACCAACTTACACACAACCAGAGTTTCAATTGCACACACACCTTCTCAACACAGGCATTGTCATTCACAACATCTGCTGCAGCCACTGATTGTTTGTCAAGCCTACAATGATGACAGAATCCCTAATGACCTGCAGACATGTAGGGGACAAAAGACCCTTTGAAAGATGGAGATTGGATTCTAGTTGCAAATCTGATTGAGCACCGCAGACTGAACTGATGGTGCTCCACTCTTTGTGACATTTATCCATCACCTCTGTCTCTGTTTGTATGAGACTTCACGTTGGTACACAGACCAGGTAGCATATTAGTAAGGCGAGATTGAATTAAGGTCTCAGAGTCTTCTTGCAGTGTAATTACTTATTGATGGGTTTTTGTGTATGTTTGTGTGAGTATTCTTGACTGAGTTAACCTTGTATGCATGCAGGCGTGTGCATATTTATGTTCCATGCATTCATGTGTGCTGTGTAGGTGTGCAGGACTGAATCAGAGTGTCTCATTTGCAATTCAGCTGCTGTTCGTGCAACCAAAGAAAAAGTAAGAAATACTGTAAGGGTATGCTAATGCTGTGGTGTGTTTATGGAGGAAATATGTATTCAGCGCAGGCGGGAAGGACCCTGTGCATCTATAAATTACTTTGGGGGCTCTGCTGCCTCTCTCAGGGACGCTGATGTATCACAGAGACTGAGAGAGACAGCCGGAGAAAAGGTAATCTGAGTGTTTGTGCTGCGAGATAAAAAGGAGAATGAGAGACGGTCAAACAAAGAGAGGGAAACAGAGGAGAGGAGGAACTAATCAAACTAACATAAAAGTGTTAAAAAGTTGTCCTTGAACTTTCTTCTGCTGGAAACTCGAGATATACAAGATTTACAGCGGGGGGCGAACAAGGGATGTTTGGTGCATGGTCCGAACACGTAGAAAACCTCTTCTGGTTTTTAAATGTATCCTCATTGTTGGGGAATATGTTGCATTAGGTATCTAACCTTTAACCCAGTCCATCACTCTCTCCTCTCCCCTGGCACAGGTCTACGGCATTGAGGTGTTGCTGCTCTCTCTCTTATGGAGGAGCAGCTCTGGATCCTTGATGTTGTTCATGACGAGCACAAGCTGACCTGAGATAGTTTATTGTTTGTGGACGTCTGGGAGTCCTTCTTATCGTAGATCCCACTGGCGTACATTCTTGGGCCATGGACGACAGTTTAAGTTAAATGTAGTGCCCTGTTTGTTAGGCTGGTTAAAGACGGACGTTGGTAATACTGTACACTCTGAACTAGTTAAAACCCTTTGACTGCGGAAGAGATCTTCAGAATTGGTTTGGCAACCGCTGTTATCAATTCTCCGGCCGTGACCCCATAATAAACCTTCAGTGTTTGACATCAAGCTCCAGCTCTCCCCGTGTCTCTCGGAGTTTCGTCTCCATTGCTCCAGAAGTTTCCATCAAACACTCATTTCATGCGGATAACATGAGGCCTTGATTGTGAATATGCAGAACACCAGTGTCCAACTGAACGGACGTGAATAAGTTCATGCATACACCCTGCACCCTGTTCCCAGTTCTGATCACTTCTTGATGGATCGCTGATGTTTAGATTAGTTTGCGTGTGCATGACTGTGACTTTGTGAATCAGTGCAAGAACCAACCTGAAGATTAGAGTTGACAATATTCACATAATATCTTTCAAAGTTAGATACTGTGTATTTAGAGCTAACCTCTACTTCACACCTTCTTACCCCACTTACTGTCCTGTTTTTCGTTGTCTTTGTCTATCACACGGTCTTTCTTTAACGTAACCCACCTCCCCAACATCTTCTTGTTGGCTCTCATAAAAATTGATTTCATGAGGGTGATATAGATTGTCAAACTTCTTTTTAGCTGGAGGGTTGGTTGGGTCATCGCTGGTTGGGTATTATCTCACTATTTGGTCGAGCGCTTGATGGAAGTTTCATTCGTTTTTTTTTGGCTTCTGCTGGCTGTCGCTTGATGTCCACAAAGTGCCTTTTAGTGCCAGTGTTTTGTTTTAATTTTGTGCCGATGGCAGTGGTCGTTTTGAGAATAAGTACTGCACCCAGCGCCTTTTTATTCCGAGGGCTAAACCACTTTTTTGTGGACGCTCCAAACACTTCAATTTAAAAATGTTTTAGAGGCTCCAAGTGCACACAGGCCCTTATTTGTTGGCTCCTTACAAACCCTCGTTAGCCTCCAGTCACCATGGAAGATGCCAACGATAGAGCGGCGTAACCAAAATGTCAGTGGTTTTTATATCACCCCTTCACCTTAGGGTGTCCGTGCTGTCACATCACCTTAGGGTCCTAAAAACCCCCGAAATACCTCAACTAGCACTGCCATTCTTAGTTTTCCCACCTTCCCTTTGCCTCTTCCTCTGCTGCTGTCTCTCAGGGTCAACTCTTCTTGCGCTGTCCTTATTTCACAGGAACACAAACCCAAGAACATGGGCCGCCGAAGGCAACACATCTCAGTGAAAACAAAAGTGTTTCTTTTTTTTTCACTCGAGAGTAGACCAGCCGCACCATGGCACGAAACCAACCAAAACAAGCAGTCTAACAGACAAGAAGCAAAATAGGTTTTGATTGGTCTGAAGGTGGCCTTTGGTCTTGTTATTCCGTATCGGGAACGCAGTGACAGGCTGGTGAAAGCAGGGGACATTTCTTCCTACTGTAGCTGAGGACCAGGGGCGGAAAGTCCTCTGAAGACACTTCTGATTATTCCAATCTCACTGGGAGTCATTTCCATCTGCAGGGATTTTATGTTATCCATTCAAAAGCATTTTACATGGTTCAATTGTATGCCTGTAACAATGGTATTTATTGACTTACAATAACGGACCGTCTACACAGCAGCGTTAAAAAAATCTTGGAGGTGGGCGTATCTGAAGCTTGGGGATTTTTTGCGAACAACCAATCACATGAATCTCCCGCCCCCGACATACGAAGCAAAAAAGCCCGAAGTAAACTGGATATAAACTCCCCAAAACAGGCGAAAACATACCACTGTCTCTGCCACCTCCCTCCATGCCTGGCTCCTCCGGTTTGTATCCCGGTAGGTCTGGTCATAAAGCACCGGGTGATTCCCTACCGCTAATTTCTCCTCCATTTTTTGGAATATGAGGAAATGACCTGCGGTATGTCTCTCCCAGCATACACGCCGTTTGATTGGCTGACGCTTCCACCTCAGCCTCAAAAGTTGAACATTGTTCAACTTTGAATCCTGAAAATCCTGAAAATCTCCGCTCGCCTGCCCACAATGCAGTTCGGCGAAAAGTGAGGCAAAGTGAGGTCACCCCATTCAAAGTGAATGGGAAGAAGCGTTTCAAGATTTTTTTAACGCTGCTGTGTAGACGGTCCGTAAGAGGTTGATGTCATACAATCTCCTTATCATAGTTGCACTATTTTGAATTTGTACTTTTGTATTTTATTATATATGTTGCATCGTTGGAGGAGCTCGGGTCAGAAACATTTCATTGCCATTTCTACACTATGTGCATATGACAATAAAACCTTTGAATCTTGAGTCACAGAAATATAAAGCCATCCAATGTATGCCGAATCTTTTTGGAAAACATCAGATTGCCAGTGTTAGAGGTCAGAGGACAACATCTGTAGCCCCTATATTTGGTCCTCTGGAGTACAGCATGTGACAGACACAAGAACAAATACTTTTGATAGGTTCATAAACGCCCTTTGGCCCTGCCAGTATCTATCAGACGCTCCATTTTTCCTTCCTTCCCTGTTTTTTCCAAAATAAATTATTAACGATTGTATCATATTGAATGTCCTTGGTGGGTGTAAAGTCACAAAGAAATCAAAACGACCCTGAGGTAAAGATGGAGACAGCTTTTGGGGTCCAACCCAAATTAAATCACAAATCTCCAAAGGCAATGCAATTATGTTTAATCTAAAAGAAAAAAGTGTGATGTGAAAGGGCATTGTTGCACAGCTTCTAGCAGTACAATCCAAAATGTTGCTTCTTGTACAAATTATAATATTGCGTTAGGTTTAAACCCCAAATACAAAGAGAGATATTAAAAAGTCAGCAATACAATAAAACAAAACGCCCCACGTATTACCAATATAAGATTTTCACCAAAATTGTTTTTTGTATTATCATTCATTTGAATATAAGTAAAGTGTATCACCAATATGAATATGATATGTGTAGTGCAATATATGATATGAAACATTTCTCTGCAGCTTTCCTTCTCTTCCCTGCACGCTCCAACGACCAAGCTTTACAGAATGCATAGTGCAGCTGGGATGCTAATAAAGTCAATTCAGTTCTGCATCTCTATATCTCTAAAGTGCACTTATTTAAATGAAGTTCTCTCCCTTACATACCTTTCAATCGGCTTCGTCTCAATGGCATCGGTGAAGAATGAGAGGTAAACACATCCAGCTCCTAACATGTTAAAACGGTATGCAAATAACCCCGGCCTGCTTTAAAAATCCACTTTTTCTGAAATAGCTATCTCATAGGTACAAAATACAGATTTGAACATGAAAATGAGCATTAAAGGGCCCCTTTAAAATAAAAAAAAGGTCACTATTAACCATTTTTATAAAACTATATATACAAATCTGCATGGATTTCAACCACTGTTGGTTAGTGAGATAAACGGATAATATACTTAACATATACTAATATACATAATTATGAAAGTAAGTGGAGATTTGCAGGTTTTTGCAGTATGAAGTTGTGCGTGTAAATCTGTGAATGTGTGTGTGTGTGCGTGTGTGCGTGTGTGTGTGTGTGTGTGTGTGTGTGTGTGTGTGTGTGTGTGTGTGTGTGTGTGTTTGTGTGTGTGTGAGTGCGTGCGTGCGTGCGTGCGTGTGTGTGTGTGAGTGCGTGCGTGCGTGCGTGCGTGCGTGTCAAAGCAAGAGAAGCTGGAGCTGTCTCGCCTCCGTCTCTTGGCATCGGTGAAGACTGAGAGGTAAACACATCCAGCTCCTAACATGTTAATAACCGTATGTAAATAACTCCGGCCTGAATACAGATCTATCTCCCAGACTCATTTCTTTTGCCTTCCACCTGCTGGAGGTTTCACCCCGCTAACATGTAGGGGAGAAATGACATGTCACCAACAGAGTCACAATGATAAATTGGCCTCTGCATGGTGGCATAGTAACCCTCCTCCAAACGCTGCGATCAATCACCGAGCAGCCCAATGTGAGATGGCTTTCTCGTATAAAGCAGTCAAAACAAACAGCTTGATAGAGTTTGTTACCCGGCAGGAACAGAGAGGAATGATACAGAACCAAAGCAGTTTCTCTGGTTTGTCAAAAAGAAAAAGTTTCACGGCTGAAAAATACATAATGAGACGAGAAACTTCTGGAATAGCTGGAAAGCAAAGGATCCATATACAGTACAGATCTGTGAACATGGGGCCACACCGCCAGCGTGGTTAAATATTGACGGAAAGCAAGATGATTGATGATGGTTTGATTAATTCACCGATAACCACAACATGTTAGAGCCGGTAAGAGGAGGATGTAGTACTGGGAGTTTTACTTTGGAGGTAAAAGGGTAGTGAGAGGTTTGTACTGGTACATTAAATGTGACTTTTTTCACCCGTAATTCATTATTATGTTAGAAACTGACCATAAACTAGACACTGCTCAACGCCCGGACAAATCAAACCCAACCTTTTTGACCACAGACTTAAAACCAAACACGAGTTTAGGTTAAATGGGGTTTTTATAATTAACGCGCACCTTGAGATGACGTTGGTTTGAAAGTGTGCTATATAAATATAATGTATTATTATTATTAATATGAATTGCAAAGAGTAACTGGACGGTGAACTCATAGAAAAAAGTTACGTGGGGAAAGCTGAACATTTTTCACACTTGAAACCTCTATCTTGGCTTTTAAATGGAAACTAACCAACCAGCGGTATTGTAGTTGCTACATTAAAACCAGCACTATACAAATTCAAGTTTTACACGTTTTTTTCAGTTTCTAAAACACATACCAATAGGCCTACTACTGGTGTTGAAAAAGAAGCCCTTGTCAATATGATTTGGTTAATTGAGCATTGTGTAATGGATGCTACCAGATAATGATGTTGTCATTAGCTGAAGTGACGATTGATGCTGTTAGCTACGTAGCTAACTAACAGTGGCTATCATCACTTCTTTGATTTAGTAACAACGACCCTATAGCTAGCTAGCTCACTGATTCTTATACAGTTTTCAACCTCGCAGTAGCTAGGTAGGTAACAACCCAATCTCGGATCAGTAAAATTAATTGAGAGAGAATATAAATCTGGATTATATAAAAGTGTTCGTGCTGGGTAGTTTATTTACTTAAAAAAACGATACGCTGATTTACAGAACAGACGTCTCCTTAGTCAATGGGAACAAGTATTTCTGGGCCCAGTGACGTCACGGACTGATACGGAAGTTGTAGTACCGCCATTTGGCCACTACGAATATTTTCCTCAGAGTCCGGAGCACTTCCTGGGGGCTTGGGTGATCCTCACAGCAGCCATGTGTGATTTGAAATAATGCTGGATTGTTGAAATACACTTACTGCACAAGTGTTCACGGTGTACAATATGGCAGTGTAGTAAGGAGAGTATCTTATTGAGAAACATTCATTGTTTGAGGCGTAGTACAGCCTGAAGTTGAGAGCTGTATAAGAATCAGTCGCACAAAGAACCAGCGTGTTGTATGATCAATGTTCAATTATAATAATTTCTACAATTAGACAATATTGACACAAATATTGCAAAAGATTGACCTCATTTCAACTTGTCATGAATTAACTGTTAAGAAATTCAGAAAAAGACTTCCCAACAAAACAGGACAAGGTTCAGTTCAGGTGGCAACACACTGCTAACCAGGTCACAGTGTGTGTGTGTGTGTGTGTGTGTGTGTGTGTGTGTGTGTGTGTGTGTGTGTGTGTGTGTGTGTGCGTGTGTGTGTGTGTGTGTGTGTGTGTGTGTGTGTGTGTGTGTGTGTGTGTGTGTGTGTGTGTGTGTGTGTGTGTGTGTGTGTGTGTGTGTGTGGGTGGGTGTGTGGGTGTGTGGGTGTGTGTGTGTGTGTGTGTGTGTGTGTGTGTGTGTGTGGGTGTGTGTGTGTGTGTGTGTGTGTAGGGGAGCTGGTCACACACACACACACACCGACATGCACTAACCAGCTCAAGGCGATGCTCAGCTTTATCGGCGATAAATTACGTATTGATTTCACGGTGTGGACGGGGGTCTGTGGAACGAACTGAGATGGTGAATTGATTATTGAGTTTCTCCCCGAAGTGATGATCGAATTCCTGCTGTTCTTCTCCGCTGCCTGTTGGCATCTCACAGGTTGCGGCACATTGGACAATATTCATCACCTGCACTGTTTATATGTGGGAATGTATCTCTGGGGAACCATGGGAAGCTGCCTCTGGTGGAAACAGTGTTTACATTCTTTAGTGAAAGGATCATTGTGGTTTATTACAACACTGCTTTTAGTTTTTTTGGTCATCATTTTCTATCAGATACAAATATATTGTACCACACTGTGTTAGCATTTTCTTTAACTTACTAAAATACTGCTTTGAAAATCCACTTTTTCTAAAATAGTTATCACACAGGCACACAACATTTTAAGATGAAAATGAGCATAATAAAATCTTTAAAATTAAAAGATGTCACTATTAGCCATTTTTATGAGACTACATCTACAAATATGCATGGATTTATACCACTGAGGGTTACAGAAATAAACGGATAATATACTTATATACTGTATATACTAATATACATAATTATCAAAGTAACTGGAGATTTGCAGGTTTTTGCAGTATGTAGTTGTTTGTGTAAATCTGTGAATGTGCGTGTGTGTGTGTGTGTGTGCGTGTGTGTGTGTCTGAGTGTGTGTCTTAACGTGCGGTTCATATTATTGGAACACACCTCGCCGAAGTGTACTTAAGACTTCATGCTGCTCGCCCTATTCGCAGGGATAATATGATTAAGTGCCACCTATGGCGCGTTGGGGGTTAGAGTGACTGTGTGTGTGTGTGTGTGTGTGTGTGTGTGTGTGTGTGTGTGTGTGTGTGTGTGTGTGTGTGTGTGTGTGTGTGTGTGTGTGTGTGTGTGTGTGTGTGTGTGTGTGTGTGTGGGGGGGGGGGGGGGGGGTGTGTGTGTGTGTGTGTGTGTGTAGGGGAGCTGGTCAGCAGCCAAAAGCATCATCTCAAAGCGTGCTTCCTGCACCCTGCAGATCTGAAGCTCCACGCTGAGCCTCGCCTTCAACCCGAGCCAAATCATCAGCCAACTATCGCCTGAACAAGGTTACATTCACACTCCGAGGCTCCACTCACATTAGACTGCACACACACTCCTGGAGATGAGATTTATCCCTCAAATACAAGGTGAGAGAAGCCCATCGACAGAGGTGGAAGAAGCACTCAGATCCATGTCCTATATATATTCATGTTTCACTGTTGGAGGAGCCTGTGACTGAAATGTTTTCATTGCCATATCTACTATTGCTCAAATGACAATAAAGCCTTGAATCTTGAAAAATTTATTTATTTATTTGTATATAAGGGCCTGAACATGTCTTCCTGTTCTTCACTGCACATTGGTTGTTTTCAATTCTGCTTACTGTAAGTCTGCACATGTACAGGCATAGATATGTATATGTTATGGTGGCCGACACGCCCAAGACACTCACACAAAGAGAAACGTGCTGCACTTTCAAAATCGAGGCACATATAAAAACACAAATGGGCAAAAACATGCATCGATTCTTAAGCTGCAGCGTGTTTATTTTAATGGAAATGTTTTGGGCCGTTGTAACGCGTTTACACCTGTAGTGCGTGATTTTATCAATCAATAAAACATTTTTTTAATTTAATGTATTATTTAATCATGAATATAGCACTTTTCATACACAAAATGTAACTAGTGTTAATAAGATAGTCCGGCAGTGGCTCAGTCAGTAGGGGCTTGGACTGGGAGCCGTAGGGTCGCTGGTTCAAGTCCCCGACCAGACCTAAATATGGAGTGTGGACTTCTACTTGGAGAGGTCCCAGTTCACCTCCTGCCCTGCCGTGGTGCCCTTGAGCAAGGCACCGGACACCCCCCTTCCCCCCCACTCCCATTGCTCCCCGGGCGCTGTACAATAGCTGCCCACTGCTCCTAGTACTAGACTCCTTGTACTAGGATGGGTTAAAAGCAGAGGCCAAATTTCACTGTGTGTGCTGTGTGCTCTGCATGTGTGACCATTAAAGAGGGTTTCATCCCTCCCTATTCTTCTAAGAAGTAACTATGAATATGTGTCTCTGAAATGTAGTGGAGTAGTAGTATAGTAGCACAATTTACTAAGTGTGTCAAAACTGTAGTAAAGCGCAATACTTGAGTGAATGTACCTAATTGCATTTCCCTATTTCCCGTCTAACCAGCTGACATGACACTTTTTTAATGTGTCTACTGCATGTTAGTGTGTGTGTGTGTGTGTGTGTGTGTGTGTGTGTGTGTGTGTGTGTGTGTGAACCAGTTAACCCAGAGTATAAATTCCGTGCGGCACTTTCAGACTCCGATGACTTGAACCCACGTAAAAGCCATTATCCCTTTATTGATTTCTCTTAATAAATCTGCGAGGATATAAAACATGGAGGACTTAATATAAAATACTGCGATGGTAAAGATGATATATGTTTTATAAAATATTAGAGACACTTAGTTCATTAAGTGCACTGATGAGGAAGATCCAGGTATGAGTTTTTAATCCTAATAGATTTCTCACCCGTTTGAGTTGTATTAATTCAAAAGGAGGATGTAGTCTCTTTAGTTCGAGAGGGATTCCTAAACGTTGATATTTGTAAGTGGTACTGCTCTGTATGAATGAGGTGTGAATGGATTCATCAGAATCAATATCAAGTTTATTGCCAGCCACGTTTACACATACAAGGAATTTTCTTTTGTATCTGGTGGTGCGAACAAAAACAGCCTAAAAAAATAAGTTGCAAAGTAGGTCAATAAAAAAAGGAAATATATAAGGATAATAAAAAATGAGTATTTTTTATTAACAATTTAGCATTAAAAAAGGTAAAGACATATTTACACCAAATGTAACTATACAAATAACCTTAAAAGCTATACAACTAAAACTTAGGACAGTGAGTATATGGCAAACTACAGTGTATTATATTTTAAAGTGGAGGGCTGTGCAGACATGTGTGCAAAAATGTGCAAAAAGCATGACTCGTAGTATGTAAAATACTTCGTAAAGACTGGATAAAGCGCTATATAGGTACAGGAAGTACAACAAATACAATCGAGAGAACGTTTAAATGGTCCTTTAAGCTCCAAATGTGAACTTGGAAGTGCACTTTTCTGTCAGTGTGAGACTGTGACTCTGCATTATGCTCGTTCATAACAATGTGTGAGATACTCTGCTCATTAATCACTCTCAGGATGACCCAAAAAACGATCTCTTCTGTGCATTCCTGAAAGAAAAGAGAAATTGAGCAGAGAAAGAACAAACAGTCACAAATCAAGGAAACTATTGTACACAATGTTCAGGACGGAGGATGGTGCCTCCTCTCAAGGTTAAGTCGCACTTCTGTTGCTGCGTAATACATGTGGTCAGATTGAATAAAGGACATTGGAGAAGACAGGAGAAATCCTTGTCTTTTTTAATATCTCAACATGTTCTGTCTTCATACTGCTGCCGGCTGTACTCCTCTAACTGATCTTACATGTGTTACAGTTAATAAATAAAAAAACAACAATAGAGTGGTTCAAAATTATTCCCAAACACGGAAATGAGTCAGCATTTCAGGTCCCTAAATGGTTTTTAGAAAGGTTACATTCTCCAAATAAGGTCTGTGGTTCACACAAGCTGTAGAGATTTTAACATGTTGTTCTACGAGATAAAATACGTCAGTAAATACCCCACTGGTGAATTTAAAAACGGCGGTTACTAACAAGTGTCTAAATGAGACGACTAAACGTCATCATGCCTAACATTAACCACCTTTAGCTTAGCGGTGGTGACGTGAAGTCATGTGACCGTGCTGTAGTTCCTTTATAGCCCAACATTAGCCGCCTTTAGCTTAGCGGTGGTGACGTGAAGTCATGTGACCGTGCTGTAGTTCCTTTATAGCCCAACATTAGCCGCCTTTAGCTTAGCGGTGGTGACGTGAAGTCATGTGACCGTGCTGTACTTCCTTTATAGCCCAACATTAGCCGCCTTTAGCTTAGCGGTGGTGACGTGAAGTCATGTGACCGTGCTGTAGTTCCTTTATAGCCCAACATTAGCCGCCTTTAGCTTAGCAGTGGTGACGTGAAGTCATGTGACCGTGCTGTACTTCCTTTATAGCCCAACATTAGCCGCCTTTAGCTTAGCGGTGGTGACGTGAAGTCATGTGACCGTGCTGTAGTTCCTTTATAGCCCAACATTAGCCGCCTTTAGCTTAGCGGTGGTGACGTGAAGTCATGTGACCGTGCTGTACTTCCTTTATAGCCCAACATTAGCCGCCTTTAGCTTAGCGTTGGTGACGTGAAGTCATGTGACCGTGCTGTAGTTCCTTTATAGCCCAACATTAGCCGCCTTTAGCTTAGCAGTGGTGACGTGAAGTCATGTGACCGTGCTGTACTTCCTTTATAGCCCAACATTAGCCGCCTTTAGCTTAGCAGTGGTGACGTGAAGTCATGTGACCGTGCTGTAGTTCCTTTATAGCCCAACATTAGCCTCCTTTAGCTTAGCGGTGGTGACGTGAAGTCATGTGACCGTGCTGTAGTTCCTTTATAGCCCAACATTAGCCACCTTTATCTTAGCGGTGGTGACGTGAAGTCATGTGACCGTGCTGTAGTTCCTTTATAGCCCAACATTAGCCGCCTTTGGCTTAGCGGTGGTGACGTGAAGTCATGTGACCGTGCTGTAGTTCCTTTATAGCCCAACATTAGCCTCCTTTAGCTTAGCGGTGGTGACGTGAAGTCATGTGACCGTGCTGTAGTTCCTTTATAGCCCAACATTAGCCGCCTTTGGCTTAGCGGTGGTGACGTGAAGTCATGTGACCGTGCTGTAGTTCCTTTATAGCCCAACATTAGCCACCTTTAGCTTAGCTGTGGTGACGTGAAGTCATGTGACCGTGCAACACAGTCTCACAGCATTTCGTGTTATAGTCACGAAATTAATCTCTTGATTCATGTTCACCAACACGATTTCGCAATTTTTTTCGTGTCACACAGAACGTAAGCAATGTATTTCTATTGGTAGTATGTTTCGTGCCTGCACCAAATAATAACAAATTAGAAGGAAAAAAAGATGACAAAAAATACAGATGTCAGTATTCTGAGGCTCTGAGACATTTATTTTCCTCGCGGACGGCAACAAAACTCAGACATTATACAATTTAAAATAAAAAGGGATAGGGTTAGGCTTAGGGTAAGATATTGAGTGAGAAAATGTTTTATGAACCACACAGCTTCTGGTCTTCCAAGACCCGACCGGACAAAAAGACGTGTTGCAGGCACGAAACATACTACCAATAGAAATACATTGCTTTTAAAATCGTTCTGTGTGACACGAAAAAAATGGGAAAATCGTGTTGGTGAACACGAATCAATAGATTAAATAAATGTCGTGACTATAACACGAAATGCCGTGAGACTGGGTTGGACCGTGCTGTAGTTCCTGTATAGCCCAACATTAGGTTTTAGGTTTTAATCTTGCTGAACAAAACATCAAGTATCATAAACTAGCTTATATTTCTACAATATTTCCAAAATCCAATGGAAAAATCCTTTTGCTTTCAGTCGAGGGATTCCTTGAAATACTAACTTCCTACAAAAATACGTCATCCCTGCACCACTCTATATGGTAATGATTTAATGTAGAACATCTCCTAGTCTCCTATCTTTAGTAGGAAGGCAAACCTCAGGCTCAGTGGTTTTAATTTGCGAAAACTGCACGTTCTGAACATCTTTTTAATGCACAGACAAACCCACGTGTTGCTCCTGCTGTCAGACGTTCTCCACAGCTTGCAGTAAAGAACGTCTCGTTGCATTGAAAACAACTGAAAGTGATGCTAGGATGCAAATGAGCTGCTGATCATGCACCAGAGACCTCAAAGCAATTAAAGAAATCAATAAATGCTTAACCTAGACAGTGCCTGCTCAGCAAGTTCTATTTCCAGAATCTGATTTTTTATCCAGGGTTTTTCTTTATTCAATTGTCATTTGGGTTTCTTCAGATATAAAAGTGACAACAATTAAAAGTGCAACGCTGGTTATAGATAGACCACACTGCCGTTGTTTTTTTCAGAAAAGGTGTCAAGGTGTTTTCAACCAATTTCATTTTTTTGCCAGGTCGCACACCGAAAGCTTTGCAGGTAAATGTGGAATGTGCAACGTCATGCATTCCATGCTTTATTGATGTGATGGTTGGTGTGGGTCTTATTCTTAATCAGGAACATTTAAATCAGGTGTGCAACATTAGCAACGATGACTTAGGACCATGGACACATCATTCCAAAGGATTTGATTATTCAGATTCAGATTCAACTTTATTGTCATTACGTAGTACATGTACTAGTGACGAAATGTAAGTTTGGCATCTGACCAGAAGTGCAAAATAGCAGTGCAGGTGTCTACATAATACAAATATTTATATAAATAGAGTCATTATAAATAGGCTATAAACAGATGAATATGTATATTGACGGTATTGACAGTAAAAGATATAAACAGGTGGGTGGTGGGTATGGGCATGGGCATGGGTTTATCAGGGGGCAGAGTTCAGCAGGGTAACAGCCCTGGGGAAGAAGCTGACCCTGAACCTGCCGGTCTTGGACCGGAGGCTCCTGAGGCGCCTCCCCGAGGGTAGGAGGACAAACAGATGGTTTGCAGGATCAGAGGTGTCTTTAAAGATGTTACGCGTCCTCTGCAGACACCGTATCCCCTGGATGTCCTCGATGGCAGGGAGTGGGACACCGATGATGCGTTGGGCGATTTTCGTCATCCTCTGCAATGCCTTCCTGTTGAGCATTGAGCAGTTCCCATACCAGGCTGTGATACAGCTGGTCAGGATGTTCTCGACGGTGCAGCGATAAAAGTTCACCAGAATCTGAGGAGAGAGGCGATCTTTCTTTAGTCTCCTCGCTGGTGAGCCTTCTTTACTAAGCTGGTGGTATCGTTGGACCATGAGAGGTCATCGGATATGTGGACCCCCAGGAACTTAAAGCTAGATTTGATTATGTTTATTTATTCATTTATTTAACAGGGAAAGTGCGCATTAATCAACACCTCTGTAAATGTGCCAAGAGGCTATTTTTCATCTGTAGTCCCTGGACAGATTTTGTAAAGATACATTTCATTTTTAAACAAGTAAATACAATCAAATAAAAACATGCAACCTACAGTACTGGAAATGATAATAAAAAAATAATAAAACAAAACAAATAAAACACATTTTCAGATTCAGAACCAGATCTCTGTAGCATCCATACTAGCAGCTAAAGGCTATTAGCATTGTTTATACGCAGCAGGCAGAGAGGGCAAAAGAACACACATCCTTTACTCAAGTAGAAGTACAGATACTCGTGTACTGACTAAACTTCTTTACTCAAGTAAAGTAAAGAAGTATGGGCTTTGAAATGTCCTTAAGTAAAAAGTACCCATAACTACCAGCTGTTTTAAAGAGTACCTGACCTCCCTTTATATTAAGAGAACAATAATGTCATTGTTAGCTAATGAATGTTTCCATGCTGAACAACGGCAACATGACAACGTTTTCATTGGTCCCTCTTCTTTAGAGAAGACCAGGAAATGATGGATACACGGATCGTGTTCAAATCAATAGGCACGCAATGACTCTAAATAATAATGATCACGCCACCAAACACACATTCAAACTAAAGGAACCAGCCTGTTTGGGAAATGTGAGAAGTAGAAAGGACAGGTATTTGTGTTCAACATGTAAGAAGTAGAAAGTACAGGTATTTGTGTTCAACATGTAAGAAGTAGAAAGTACAGGTATTAGTGTTCAACATGTAAGAAGTAGAAAGTACAGGTATTTGTGTTCAACATGTAAGAAGTAGAAAGTACAGGTATTTGTGTTCAACATGTAAGAAGTAGAAAGTACAGGTATTTGTGTTCAAAATGTAAGAAGTAGAAAGTACAGGTATTTGTGTTCAACATGTAAGAAGTAGAAAGTACAGGTATTTGTGTTCAACATGTAAGAAGTAGAAAGTACAGGTATTTGTGTTCAACATGTAAGAAGTAGAAAGTACAGGTATTTGTGTTCAACATGTAAGAAGTAGAAAGTACAGGTATTTGGGTTCAACATGTAAGAAGTAGAAAGTACAGGTATTTGTGTTCAACATGTAAGAAGTAGAAAGTACAGGTATTTGGGTTCAAAATGTAAGAAGTAGAAAGTACAGGTATTTGTGTTCAACATGTAAGAAGTAGAAAGTACAGGTATTTGGGTTCAAAATGTAAGAAGTAGAAAGTACAGGTATTTGTGTTCAACATGTAAGAAGTAGAAAGTACAGGTATTTGTGTTCAAAATGTAAGAAGTAGAAAGTACAGGTATTTGTGTTCAACATGTAAGAAGTAGAAAGTACAGGTATTTGTGTTCAACATGTAAGAAGTAGAAAGTACAGGTATTTGTGTTCAACATGTAAGAAGTCAAAGTAAAAAGTCGTCAGAAAAATAAGTAGTGGAGTAAAGTACTGATACCAGAAAAATGTACTTAAGTACAGTAAGGAAGTATTTGTTCTCCACTACTTCCCACCTCTGGCAGCAGGAAACGGATGCTTCTGTGTTTAAGAAAGTGGAGTTTCCCCCTCAGGGATTACTCTACCTGGTGATGACGTAACAAAAAACCTCTCTGATTCAACTGGTTCACTTTGTGTCGCATCATTTTAATTTTAATCCACTTATGCCTTATATCTCTCTTGTCTGTATGTTTCTGTTTTCCTGAAATTCACAAACAGTGTGTGTGTGTGTGTGTGTGTGTGTGTGTGTGTGTGTGTGTGTGTGTGTGTGTGTGTGTGTGTGTGTGTGCGCGCATGCGTGCGTGCATGCGTGTGTGTGTGCGTGCGTGTGCGTGCGTGCGTGCGTGCGTGTGTGTGTGTGTGTGTGTGTGTGTGTTTTATGGACCGTTGTTTTCCCCTCCGTCGGAGCAGATGGACGTAAAACAGAAAGAGAGACGGAGAAAAAAACGAAACTGTTGCAACTTTAAAGACCCAGCTGCTGCCGGAGCGCGGGGGAGCCAAATGATGGTGTTGCCATGGTAACAAATTGTGTCTTTTTCTCAATTAGCGTTTTTAACTCAAGCACCAAATGAGTATCTGTGATAGAGACCTTGTCAAAAAAAAACTGCTGCGGCTGCCAGACGAAAGCAAATGTCTTCATATCAAACACAGCTTTCACCAGAGGAGAAATCAAATGGAGATTATTTTATTAAACACCAAGGAGATTTTGGACATTTATTTGGATGCTTTCAAAGACAGGATATTAGAAACTCTGAAGTCCTGTTAGAGATGACGTTGGCTTTACTCACCTGTGTGTCTTATTTAGATTTTGCATCGTTAGGCAATACAACTCTTAAATCCATGTTGAACTACTCCTTTCCTTATGCAAACAGTAGTAATAGTGTGTAGTAGTGTAGAGTGTGTTGTTGTGTACAGTTTGTTGTTGTGTGCCCTACATTGTTGTCCTTTTTGAAGTATAAAAAAGCGGGTTGTGATACCGGACAGATGCCGGTACAAAAGATGTTTTCTCCTGTTGCCGGCGGAGTCAGATGGAAGTACAAACAGGGGGGGAAATAAAAATGCTGAGTGCAAAATCGCATCTGCGAGGCCGCTCTTAGCCCAGATTCTCAGAACGAAGTGAAATCCCTGGGAGGTGTAAGTCGCTCGGAGGGATTTTCAACAATGTGTCCTTGTGTGCTATCATATCCTCTCCTTCTCCTCCTCTGTACCCTTGATGTTGTCAGCCCTCTATTGCTCGCTTTATGCGCTCTGAAAAGCAAATCCAGCGCCGTAAAAAAGAGCAATAACAGGATTTTACAGCGCAGCAGATGTCACTGTGTTACTGCGAGGCGTCTCATTTGTCAGCTCCGAGCAAAAAACATCTCGTTCTGTCGGTCACTCGCTGTGTGGCAAACCAATGAGGAGGCACAATTTGAGTACAACTTTTTGAAAAGAACATTTCCCCGCTGTATGTATGTACAGTATATGCATATGTATTACATGCATATCTATTCATTTAACAATGTTCCTGGTAAATAATCGTGTGTATGAGGCTCACTGGCAGTGAATGTAGAGATTACTTTAGTCGTTGTTATTGTTTGTTTGTGTTCTTTGTAATTATTGTTGTCTCATTTGTCAGCTCCGAGCAAAACATCTCGTTCTGTCGATCACTCGCTGTGTGGAAAACAAATGAGGAGGCACATGTTCAGTACAAACACTTAACATTTGTACTAAAAAACATTTCCCTGCTGCATGTATGTATATGCATGTGTATGTACTGTATGTACTAATATACATTACCCAAAGATATTGAAGTGACTGTTATTATGTATATATTGATTGCTTTTATTCATGTCTTAATGTGTGCATATGTATAAATGTGTCTTTCGATTGTGTATATGTAGGAATATACATATTTTTATATATATTTGTATTTTTATATTCTGGATTGTGGGAAACTGTAAAGATTGACAATAAAGTTGACTTTGATGTATTACATGCATATATATTCATTTAACAATGTTCCTGGTAAATAATCGTGTGTATGAGGCTCACTGGCAGTGAATGTAGGGGATTACTTTAGTCGTTGTTATTGTTTGTTTGTGTTATTTGTAATTATTTTTTCTCTTTGTACATGCAATCAGTACAGACCATTGTCTCATTTGTATGCATATATTTTGCTGACAAACATTACTTATGCATTGTCGAAACGCAATAAAAAGGTTTCTGATCAGAAAAAACATTTCCCACTCTGGTTTTGTCATTTTGTTTGAAATATTCTTCCCATCTTGACAGTAATCCATTCATTAAATGCTCTGGAAAAGAAGTATACGGTATCAGTGGCTGTCGCAGAATGCTAATATGTTTTCCTCATTAGGCCCGAATGAAATTACTAGATGAGAGAATTTGCCGACTCCTTACATTGTTCTTCCACTTTTCTCCTTCTGCATGCCAAGCTCTCTCATTCTTAAGAGGCAGACAATTGAATTACCCAAATATAACGTAAAAAAGACAGAATGTTCAATTGTTAGATTTGAGCAATGGCTAAGATGACTTCCTCAAAAACTAAAACATTAATAATATAAAAGCCAAACTTGAAGCATAATGTACTCACTCTCTTCTTCCTGTCTGTCTTCTTCTGCTGTTCCCTTTAGTGTTTACTTCCTGTCTGTCTGTCTTCTTCTACTGTTCTTGTTAGTGTTTACTTCCTGTCTGTCTTCTTCTGCTGTTCCCTTTAGTGTTTACTTCCTGTCTGTCTGTCTGTCTCCTTCTACTGTTCTTGTTAGTGTTTACTTCCTGTCTGTCTTCTTCTGCTGTTCCCTTTAGTGTTTACTTCCTGTCTGTCTTCTTCTGCTGTTTCCTTTAGTGTTTACTTCTTGTCTGTCTTCTCCTGCTGTTCCCTTTAGTGTTTACTTCCTGTCTGTCTTCTTCTGCTGTTCCCTTTAGTGTTTACTTCCTGTCTGTCTTCTTCTGCTGTTCCCTTTAGTGTTTACTTCCTGTCTGTCTTCTTCTGCTGTTCCCTTTAGTGTTTACTTCCTCTCTGTCTTCTTCTGCTGTTTCCTTTAGTGTTTACTTCCTGTCTGTCTTCTTCTGCTGTTCCCTTTAGTGTTTACTTCCTGTCTGTCTTCTTCTGCTGTTCCCTTTAGTGTTTACTTCCTGTCTGTCTTCTTCTGCTGTTCCCTTTAGTGTTTGCCTCCTGTCTGTCTGTCTTCTTATGCTGTTCCCTTTAGTGTTTACTTCCTGTATGTCTTCTTCTGTTGTTCCCTTTAGTGTTTACTTCCTCTCTGTCTTCTTCTGCTGTTTCCTTTAGTGTTTACTTCCTGTCTGTCTTCTTCTGCTGTTCCCTTTAGTGTTTACTTCCTGTCTGTCTTCTTCTGCTGTTCCCTTTAGTGTTTACTTCCTGTCTGTCTTCTTCTGCTGTTCCCTTTAGTGTTTGCCTCCTGTCTGTCTGTCTTCTTATGCTGTTCCCTTTAGTGTTTACTTCCTGTATGTCTTCTTCTGTTGTTCCCTTTAGTGTTTACTTCCTGTCTGTCTTCTTCTGCTGTTCCCTTTCGTGTTTACTTCCTGTATGTCTTCTTCTGTTGTTCCCTTTAGTGTTTACTTCCGGTATGTCTTCTTCTGCTGTTCCCTTTAGTGTTTACTTCCTGTCTGTCTTCTCCTGCTGTTCCCTTTAGTGTTTACTTCCTGTATGTCTGTCTCCTTCTACTGTTCTTGTTAGTGTTTACTTCCTGTATGTCTTCTTCTGTTGTTCCCTTTAGTGTTTACTTCCTGTCTGTCTTCTTCTGTAGATTTTTCTGAAATCTAGCTCTCTGTCTTTTGACCTGTTTCCTTCTCTTGTGCTCTTTTCTCACGGAGACAGTTTAGCTCCTGATAACATTAGTGAGGGTTGGTATGGAGATGGAATATTAAACGCATAATTCCTCATAAACTCAACATGAACTTCGGAGACTTGAACTTCCTCCCTTAAGGAAACGTCTCACTGATTACTAGCTTTGATTAATTAATGAATAAGTAAACATGTCTTGTGCTTCAAGTCACTGTTGACTATTCAATAATGAACTAAGACCTTTCTCTGTCCTTTACCAAGTGCTACCAAAAGTTAAATCAGTCAAGTTCCTATAAGCTTCATTTATTTCAGCAATGAAATATATTGTGACTCACCAGATAAGTTAATGAACAAAGTTATGAGCCTCATGTTTCTGGCACATCACACACCTGCTGTTACACATAAGTAGTCTATAAACCTTGTAGGACACGGTGGATATAAAGCCCCGGAGGACGAGCAACCTGCACAGAATCTGACAACGATCCAAGGCTGTAAATATTCAATAAAACAAGTTTAATCTGTCATCTTCAGGGTACGTCAAGGGCAACTGGACTTTAAATGTGTGAACATAAAATAAATAAATACATTTTCTTTTGCAATTTGGGCCATTTTTGACCAAATCAGTCGAACGTTAGAGCGTCTTTTAGGGAAGTTCCCATTAGATATCAATGGATATTAATACCAATTGATCGTATAGTTTCATATGATGTCAGAATGTTCACTCTAACTTAAGAAATGAGTCCAATACAGCATTTTGAAAACAGTCATGTCAATGCTTGCTGTGTGCAATTGAGCAATGACAAACAAATGGCCAACTTTGAAGCATCTTTTTGTGCATTTCTAGACTAGCTAGTGGGACAACTTTGACAGCAATGGATTCATCTGTTTTTTTTGCCCCATTGGACCCTTTTGTCCATAAAGTGTTTCACCTTTCAGAAAAACTGGAATGAAGACATCTTTTAATATATTCTTACAGAAGCTCTGTCTCTTGTGGTACAGCCTTCTGTGGTTTGTATCTTCTCATCATGGTGCTTTCTTTCTTCACTGGTTGGACTTCACTCTTCACGGGTTCCTTTAACCTCTACATCTCATGAATATGCCATGGAGGTTGTGAAGGGACTATCGTTACACATCCAACATTCATATTGTTTCCAGCCCGGAAGACGGTTCATGTTTGCTAATACCTTAAACATATTTGTATTCAATAGATCTACTCAGCGTGATTAATGCAATTTGCATTTCTACAACAGCATTTACATGAATTATATGCATGTCTTTTGAAGTTGATTCCTGCCCTTCCCCCTCTCTGAATCCTTGCCGTTTCTCCTGGGTTTCACAGCGTAGAAAGAATAAGAAAAGTGTCCATCTCCATGTCTCTCTGGGGCTTTGAGAGGCCAACAGTGCGTTCTGGTACTCTGATGCAGACAGCTGCGTGTGCGATGTGCAATTTTCCAGCAGACGAGTCGCAGTCAGACTGAAAGTGTTGGGAAAATCCTGAATGTCCTCTTCCAATCTGAGAGTAACATGCTAACAAAGGTATCCCAACTGTAGCTGTGTTCATGACAGGATGTATGATTACCTAGAAGAACATCAGGACTGTTTGAGGCATATGATAGCTATGTGATTAACATGATGATTCAGCCTCTATGGAGATAGACATATGACAAGCATGCTCATTTCTGACGTGGAGCTAATCTGAAGTAAACATTGAATACTGCTTTCTCTTCCTCCATCTTGTGACTGTGTAACTCCCTCTCTTGGATATCAGCATGTGAAGGACACTGTTCAGGAACTAGTTGATGCTCTGTATGTGATGACTACTTCCATTCTGGAGAGGATCATCAATACATGGATCCTGTGATTGAAGCTCAAGCCGGTGACCAGTGAGATTTTTCTAACTGAAGGCTAACTGGGAAAACACTCAGCAGGAATGATTGCACTGTAATCGTCTGTAAAAGTGTAATGATCAGAAAGAGAGAAAACCAATCAGCTCAGTAAACTCACATCTATCTCTCCTTTCCATCACTTCTCCTCACTTCATGCTTTGCTTTCAACTCAGCTTGTTCCTTTTCGGTTAACCCTTCAAAGGTTGCTGTACTTTAGGAGATACATTTATTTGACAGACTGTGTCCATGTGTGAAATGGATGTAATTACAGTATAATATGGGGGGTAATATTGGCGTGAAATGGGTGTAATGGTGTCCATTAACCTGTTAAGCCCTGAGCCTGTTTTTCAGGTCTCAGACTCGAAAATGACATGCCCAGAACAAATGACCATATCTTCCCTTCTAAAAGGGTTACATTAATAATATTTTTTCTCAAAGTAATGATAAACCTGTGAGTTGGATGTAGAAGTGTCAGAATCAATATAGATGTTTTTATTTTAAAGTAAATTCAGATTTTACATAGTAAAAAAATTATAGTGTCCGTCCAAAAAGAAAGCATTACTTATAGTGAAAACCACCCTTGAATGATGGGATAGTAGACTAAAAGCTTTAGGAATCCAAACTATAACATATATTAAGTTCTCTGTATCAAGATTGATGCAAAACCATTTAAATTTGACCTTTTTAGAGAGATTTAGCAAAAAAAAACACTTCTGGGGTCATTTGGGTGGATTTTCCATATCTCTGGCCCCCCTCGATCGATTTTGATGATTGACAGCTCCTTTGAACCGTTAGAGCCAATAGAATCGAGGGGAAGTTCCTAAAATCCATCTAAACATTACCCATTGGTGAATGAGTGCTGCGCAGCCAGAATGTCCCGGAACCGGAAGCTGCGACACACTCTGGTGGCTATCATTAGCAGCTAATATGAAATCTCCGTTTTTGACATAAAAATGGAAAGATGGATTATCAGTAATCATTTCAAAGTGACAGACACATTGGATTAACCATTGGATTAACCTTCAGCAGCGTTTTTATCGTTGTAATGCCATTGAACACGACTTTTGATCAGAATAACAGCCAAGGTAAGACGATCTCCCGTGAATGCTCCGTAAAGCTACATGTTGTGATGTCTGTGTTTGCTTCCCCTGTCGCGAGTTCTGATCGCTCATCGATGATACTTATATTTCTGGAATCTGTGGAATCTCAGTTTGCTAATTGCTGGACTGGATGTGCAGTTACGATAAGTAATAAGGGTATTTATACCGTGAGTTCTGTGCTAATTGCGTTAGCATTTTTTTCACTCAGGGCTAATTTAGACGCTTCTTGTGAGACTTGTGCTTTGTTTTGGTAAAAATGGTTCATATCTTCAGTTAGCTGAGTTTCTAACCGTTAAGTGAGTATGACACATTAATAGTTTTTTAAATATTAAGAAGCCCTGAGACACAGTTTCGTGAAAAAACTACCCGCCAAACCCGGATTAGGGTCCTCTCGGGTTTAACAGGTTAAGGTGTAATAACAGTGTCACATGTGCATAGTAAGGGTGTAATAACTGTGTAATTACAGTGTCATACGGGGGTAATATGGGTGTAATAACAGTGTCACGATGGGTGTAATAAGGGTGTAATAACTGTGTAATAGAGGTATATTAATGTGTAATAGTGGTGCAATAACAGTGTTACAGTATATAGGTGTAATGGCAATCAATACATTTTCCAAAATATACTTTTAGTTACACAATTCAATGATAAAATAACTTACATTTACGTGAAGAACGTATACTAACAATGGAGTTTTATTAGAAGATCCTGTTGCTCATTCATGTTTTATTCTTAAAGGTGGGGTATGTAATTTATTTCAGACACACTTTTTTCCGGCTGTGTATTTTCAAATTCTAGCGCACTTGAGCGGGTTTCTCCAAAATTACCTACCCCACCTTTAATTGATAGTTTATTTAATTTACAATAATAGCCAAAACACAATTTAATGGTAATGGTACAATAACTGCTGCGCTAACACACAAAACAATTAGCTAAAAGACACTTTACATTACATCCAGCTATTTGATCCACTGTTAACAAAAAAATAGATTAGATAAGGAAACATTGTGGTATTTCCCTTTTTCTATTTCCACACGCATTAATGCTCCAAAAAAGTGAATGCTTATCAATCGATGACAATAAATGCATCACTAAAAAAAGGCTCAGATTATTCGACCGACCCACTTTCCATTACATTCAGGCATTTGATCCATTGTTTACATCAAGAGAATATCAACTGGAGCTTTAACGCTTCGGTTTAATGCCATAAAAGACCTATTTTTTTACAACCGAGCAGAAGAATAAATTGTGCTGAATTTGTCGTACTGTGTGTCCTGTCTTTGTGAATCACTCTGGAACAATCAGTGGGACGAATGTAAACAGAAATAGATGTTTTCCTCTCATCGCTCACAGGAGCCGACAGATGAGGCCCCGTGTTGTGTTTCAAGGTAATCTGACACACAGTTATTATAATGTTGTTATGGATGTACAAAGAAATGCTTCCTCTACAGTATGAGACCCACAGAGCTGAACACATTGCTCAAGGGCTCCTCAACAGCGGCATTTAATGAGAGTCCACATCATCCGTCATGTGTCATCAGCATCAATGGAAATCACGCCATCTTTTTTTTTTTTACCTTTGAAGATAAATAAATAATCCGCACCAGATGACAGAGAGCTTTCCGTGGTTTCAGGTCAGGAGGAAATATGTTTTTCTATGATATTTCCCCTGCAAGCAGCCACAGAGTGCATTTCTCTGTTAGCGTGCCTCATCTTACTCTGAGCAACATATGGCTATTAGTCAAAAGCTCCCTGTGCTTAAACCGAGTCGACAGCGAGAATTACATAACAGCTTTACTCACTGTTTCATGTGTGTGCGTCGAGTGTTTTAATATCCAAAAAGTTGTTCTCGCAGGAGGGGCTTCTTCATATTTAAAAAGGAGATATAAGACAGTGGCAGTGTGTCCCTCTCAGCTTTATTTAACCAGCACAGGGGAGTTAATTATTTGTGCTAACAAATGTCTCTCCTCCTAGGAACAGCTCAGGGTTTGACTGCAAGAGACCAGCTGTTAGACACTGTGTACTCATCAAACTGGACATCCTTCCGACTGTGTGTGTGTGTGTGTGTGTGTGTGTGTGTGTGTGTGTGTGTGTGTGTGTGTGTGTGTGTGGTGTGTGTGTGTGTGTGTGTGTGTGTGTGTGTGTGTGTGTGTGTGTGTGTGTGTGTGTGTGTGTGTGTGTGTGTGTGTGTGTCTGTGTGTGTGTGTGTGTGTGTGTGTGCGTGTGCGTGTGCGTGTGCGTGTGTGTGTGTGTGTGTGTGTGTGTGTGTGTGTATTAACGGTAAGGGCAAGAACAGACACAGCACACCTGACACTTCCTCGTAGCAAGCCTCCCTTGCGTGTGTGAATGTTTTTCTGTGTGTGTGTGTGTGTGTGTGTGTGTATGTGTGTGTGTGTGTGTGTGTGTGTGTGTGTGTGTGTGTGTGTATGTGGTGTGTGTGTGTGTGTGTGTGTGTGTGTGTGTGTGTGTGTGTGTGTGTGTGTGTGTGTGTGTGTTGTGTGTGTGTGTGTGTGTGTGTGTGTGTGTGTGTGACACCTGTAATCAGTGAGTTATGAGTTACCTGTAAACTAAAAAAAAGTAATCAGTTAACTTATCTGAGTATCAAAATATAAAAATAACCTGATTACTTCCTGTTTCTTTAGGATTGCCTCAATATCAAATGCAAGAGAAAATGAATATCTATAAGATGTGTTTTACTGAAGTGTATTATGTAAGACAGATCAATGTGACTTTAGTAAAGAAGAAACCAAGATATTTAGGATCAGAAATTGTTTTATTGATAGGAAAACCTGCCTTTCATTTAGCACATTCAGCCTCTACAGGGTCAATCAGCGGTGAGGATCTCCGCCTGCCGTCACTGACGTTGAATCAGAAAACCAAAACATCAGCCGTTAGCTGTTAGCACTCAGAGCTCACAGCTCCTCATATCTGTTCAGAAACTAGACAAAAGTGAAACAAGTACAAACCACAGACTGTCTGTGTCATGGCGAGTACAGTCTCTGGTCTGTATGACGTTGTTATGAGTGTGGACGGAGCAGCTCCATGTTAGCTTAGCCTGATCGATCCTATCTCCATTCAGAAAACACGCATATAAAAGGTTGTTCGCCTGCCGTCTGTCTGCACACTTGTCAAAGCATTAATTCATGGTTTTTACTAACCGGTATCAATATGTAGTTATTCCGGCATCATTTTGAAACGCGTATTACAATTACTTCATGGTAAAATATGTTCATGTTGTTGTAGTTGGTATCTACCATAAGTGCAGTGAGTTCAAAGATATGCAGCATCACTCAGTCAGTTTATTATTTTCGGGAGCGACAGGGAATGTCTCAAAGATTGGGTTAGGGTTAGGGTTAGGCTTTTGTTACTTTTTTTTTTTAACGGTGCGTGATCTACCCGCACCACACTCGACGGGTTGGTGACCACTGCACCCACACTGAAACACATGAGCACAGACTACCGTTTAAAAAAGCAGAAATAAAATCTGAGCTGACAGAAAATGCTCCGTTTTAGTTTAATACACACAGTTAAGCTCACACACACTGTTTGATGAACATATAGGGTTCACCTGCTGAATTAAAAACAGAACAGATGAAGCAAAGAAAGAGAAAACCATAAAGCAGATTCAGGAAGTAGAGATACATTCACACTGAAAGGGTTAGAGAACAGAACAGCTGACAGAGAAGAGAGAACAGCTGATCCTTTACAACAAACACTATATGATCTTTTTAGGTTTTAATAACAACCTAATCCTGCTGGTAATCTAACATGTTTTGATATCTGATTAAGACTTTTTTAATGTAACTGTTAGAGTACAGTAATCCGTCATATGTTTTCCAGCCAAGGTGCTGTCCATGGTGCTGAATTCGCAGACACATTTGTATTTGCAAATGATCCAAAGAGTTGTTTATGGCGCTGTTTAGCTAGTCAGGGTGAACAGATTAGATTCACACTTAAAGTATTAGCCTACAGAACAGTACAGCTGAGAAAAAAAAGAAATTAAATCTTCTCCAGATAAGATAATGAAGGGGGAAACTGAATGAAATGGTCAAAGTTGTGCAGAAAAGCAATGTTCAGCTATGAAGATGAGGACGACTGAGCTGCTGCACCTGAAATGTGAACCTTTCTGCAACACATACAGATCCAGGCCATTCAGCAGAACTATCTTTAGCCTCCGAGAGCTTACTGTACAATTCTGCCACTGTAAACGTGTGTGTGTGTGTGTGTGTGTGTGTGTGTGTGTGTGTGCGTGTGTGTGTGTGTATGTGTGTGTTGCGCGCCCTGTTTTCCTCATTCAGGAGTCACCAGTCGTCCTCTGTGTAACAACAGCACCGAAATTATAATTAAGGTGATGCTGTGAGGGTGTGTGTGTGAGTGAGTGTGTTTGTGTGTGAGTGTGTGTGTGTGAATGTGTTTGTGTGTGTGTGAGAGTATGTGTGAATGTGTTACTAAGAGAGAGATCGCTGCATGCTTCTTCACGTGTACTCAGAGAAAACTGTGTGTTTATCTGTGTGTGAGTAACAGAGAGATACAGAAAATAGGGGATTGTGGATGCACATGTGCAGAATGCATTTGCAAAACTGTGTGTGTGTGTGTGTGTGTGTGTGTGTGTGTGTGTGTGTGTGTGTGTGTGTGTGTGTGTGTGTGTGTGTGTGTGTGTGTGTGTGGTGTGTGTGTGTGTGTGTGTGTGTGTGTGTGTGTGTGTGTGTGTGTGTGTGTGTGTGTGTGTGTGTGTGTGTGTGTGTGTGTGTGTGTGTGTGTGTGTGTGTGTGTGTGTGTGTGTGTGTGTGTGTGTGTGTGTGTGTTTTGGCGTTGCAGCGGAGGGAAATCCATCATCGTCAAGCTTCTATTGATGTGATTGTCAGACTCAGTGAGGACCGATCACACTGAGATGCACCACAAAGCACTCACTATAATTAGACACACACACACACCCACACACACACACACACGCAAACATGTATTGTATGCCTGAATCTTTGAGCTCACCCGCACATGCATACACATGGGCACAAACTAACACACACACACACACACACACACACACACAAACACACACACACACACACACAAATACACACACACACAGGTCCTGTTTGCAGGGCAGTGACATGATTCACTTCAGAGTGACTCAGAGCGATTCGTCATTTTAAACTAAATTAACTAACAGCTTTGTCCACAGTCACTTCCTGTTTGCTATCTATTGCACTTGCCTACATGGCTTGGTTGAATGCTCGATTCTGATTGGTCAATTTGGACATTCCAGAGGTCTGTTAATTAGCGTATCACACTAATGGAAACAGGAGAAGAAGACAGACAGGAAGTAAACACAAAAGGGAACAGCAGAGGAAGACAGACAGGAAGTAAACACTAAAGGGAACACAGACTTGGACGGTAAAAGAAAACCCTGATCAGTCTCATCCATTTTCCTTCACAGTTGCTTCCTTTTCTTTCTTTTGTTAAGCTTATCATCACCAATCAGGTTTCATGTGTATCAATGTTTCACTCTAAAAGATTCCCCATTCATAATTCTTGGCAAAATCCGTAGAAAAGTGGTTTAAAATTATAATTAATAATGGTATGCAGTACAGTGTTTTCTCAGGGGTTTGCAAATGACAGGCCCTGAAGTGATTAATTAGTGTATTTTCCACACACACACACACACACACACACACACACACACACACACACACACACACACACAGACACACACACACGTTATCACGCTATACGCCTACAGAATGCGACACATGCCTCAGCTGTTTAGCATTGTATTAATGATTTACACATCAGTATAAGTGTAAAGCGTGTCTGAGTTCATATATTATTTAACAGCGCTGCAGGTTTTCCATATATTACAAAGCAAAGAAGCGCTGATTTCAATAAAAGGCCTCTGGTAAAAATAATATTAACAATCCTACATTAAACATTAAAATACAAAATGCAGTCTTTAATGTTGAATTAGTGAGCTACATCTCCCCAGAGGGAAATATCTTACTAGAACAAATGGCGTGGGAAACAAAATATTAAAAAATACAAAATGTCCTGTGAAGCATAAAGAAGAATAAGGGGAAGATGAGGAAGAGGAGGAGGAGAGTTATGGTCCCGATGACTCACGATGGTTCCTCATTTTCCATTGTTTTTGTATTTGAGAGTCAAATTTGCTCATCTCGGCCGCTTCCTCTACGTTACATCTGTTCGTTTTGCCCCACGGGAATACAGCTGGGCATCGGCCTCCATAGGACAATACAGAGTCTGAATGAGAGAGAGACAGAGGGAGGAAGGAGGAGGAGAAAGAATCATTTCTGCTTTCATAAGCTCCACATGTCTTGCACACACAGTCCCAGAAGTCAGCGGTCTAATGTTGTTTAGAGGAATATACACCACAGGGCCGGGCTGCAGATGTTTGCTAAGATAAACCCAGTTCACTGCTGTCATTATCACAGGGAGAAGAAGAAAAAACAAAACAGGTTTGACCCAGAAAAGCAGAAGTAATTGGACAATTATAACCAAACAACTGTGGCGTTGTGTAGTGAAACAGGTTCAGAGGGAGGCATCGATGACACAAAATATAAAATATATTTAGACCGGGCTCCAAAGTAAGGTGAACACACACTATGTGGAGGGCAGGAAAGAAGTGTGTTCCCATGAAGAAATAGGCCTGAAATATGAGGACATATTCTGCGTATTTCAAGGTTCATATCAGTATGTAGTGTCTCTACTGTGACATGTCTCCATGCTTTAAAGGGGACCTGTCATGTGAAATGCACTTTTTGATGTCTTTTGTACATAAATGCAGCGTCAGAAAATAAAACCCTCTCTCTTTTCCTCCGTACCCAAATCTCTAAAAAAGAGGCTACAACGGAGCTGATCCAGATTTGCGTCCATTATGACGTAATATCGGAAATATGGACCCACGGGCCTATCAGAAAGTTGCTATCAGAAACAATGCCCGACTGTTTTGGACGTAATATGGTCGGTGTTTACATTAGCATCGCTATCCCTTAAATCCCTGTGTCTGAAGGGAACACAGGGATTTTAGCCTTTGTAGACCATTGACATGCACTAAAACCTACACACTACAGGAAAGGGAAACCCCCAATAAGCAGAATAGGGCCTCTTTAACACAGAAATCTCCCGTACATTTCCCAATGCTGACTGTTTTATTCACGTCCTTAAATGTTACTAAACGCATACATTTAAACATAAACATTACAACATTAACAACATGTTTAAAAACTGTAATCCAGGAGTTTTCCTCCAACCATAATTGTTTGTAGTTTAGTTTAGGAAAGGCAATTAGAAAACACGTTGTTTCTCTAACTTATAGAAGAGAGTTTAAGGATGTAAAAAATGTATTTCTATTTGAAAATGCACTGATCAAGAGTGAACAGGAGAAACATTTTGAGATTTGGATATAGATATCTGGATGCACCTAAGACACACACACACACACACACACACACACACACACACACACACACACACACACACACACACACACACACACACACACACACACACACACACACACACACCCCTCAAAGCTCTTTACATACTACAAGTCATTCACCCATTCACATCTCATTCATGCAGAGCAGTACCACTTGCTCTAGGGAAGCTAACACTCACACACACACACACACACACACACGCACATTAAGCCTGAGGTCAGCAGCTGTGCATGATCGATGTTCGGAGGTAGCAGTGTGTCAGCACTTGTCGGCCGGTTGAAGAGAGCTGAAGTGATCCAGAATCAATCAGATCCTCACATCTGTGGTGAGAAGCATTTCCTTCTTTTACAACGTCTGAAAATGTTTCAGACGTCTGACTTAAAAAAGAAAGAAAGACCTATCAAATGAACTCAGTGAGGGAAAAAGTCTAGCCTCAAGGCTTTGTGCAGTCTCTCTTTCAAAAGCATCCCATTATGTCTCAGGAACACCAACGCTTCTTCAAAATACAATGACATTTGATGGTGTAGTGTGAACTCGAGAACTGGACACACTTCAAACCGTTGGAGAGTTGATCCGAGCACTCGTGTCACACTCAGAAGGCGATTGATTCCAGCTCTTGAGTTTTGAAAAGAAAAACCTTTATCCTTCAATCAGAATGGGACCAAGGCTACAGCGTGTCCTTTTCTTTAACTCAAAGAGCAAACTGAGAGACAGAAAGCTGCTGTAAAACTTGTTCAGGTCAAGAGTTCTCAAAGGGTTTGGTCACAAGTCTGCACCATGGATGTTTAAAGAGATCTGGATCCTAGTTCAGTCCTCTGAAAGTTGCCCAGTGGCGCATAAAGCCTGAAATGACCTGCCTCAGAGCATCTAGGCCCATAGTGCTATAAGCTCCGCCTCCAGTGCCATAAGCTCCGCCTCCAAACTGCTATGTTGTCGCAATCAGATGAAAGGAGAGGGAAAATTACCTTTATGCACATTTTGCAATTTTTAGGCCATAATGATTTGAATAACAGCTAATCATCTGTGAACTGTGGTGAGTGGTGCAGGAATGAGTCCTAATACCCAGAGATAACATACCTCCTAATCCCTCGTCTCAAAGTCAACGGTTTTTCGAAACATGTTTTTGGTTGTTAGCTTGAAATAAAGTCTGTAGAAATTACATGAAATATGTCAGTATTTACCGCATGTCTGAAGCTTCTATGTGTCATAAAAACAGCCTGTAGTTCCTTTAAAGCCCAACATTAGCTTTGTACTTCTGCCGATGGCATTTCGGCTTCAAGATCACAACATGGTGTAAACATGTGGAGATTATCCTGCTGAACAAAACGTGTAAATATCATAAACGTTTGTTTCCCACAGAGATTATTTTCTGCAAAATACCGCAATGGGAAATGTCCCTTGTCTTTGGTCGAGGGACCCCTATTAGCAGCTGATTTACAGACGCTGTAAATCAATGTAAGTCAATGAGAAAAAGTATTTTTGGGCCCAATGCCGTCACCGTCTGACAGGGAAGTTGTAGTACCACTTTTTGGCCACTACGAAGATTTGCTTCAACGTCCGGTGTACTTCCTTGGTCTGCACTAATAGGGTTATTTTAGGAAAACTAGATCACAAGTTTCTAACCATAACTTATAGTTTTAAACTTCTGCAATCTGACAGCCTTTTCTGTGAATGTTCATTGAAACCTTTGATGGGTATGTAGAGAACTTGAAGACAGTGCAGCTGCAGATTGGTCGATGTCATGTTGTTCAACACAATCTTTGCCTAAATCCCCGGGATTTCAGAGACTTTCCTCCATGCCGCTGAGCATTTGGATCAGTGTCTGTGCTCAAGAGAAGATGCATCACAGATAATGAGAAAACTAGAGACAGCTTGGATCAATTCCTCCTCCATTATGGGTCTTTTCTCCTGGGCTGAAACAGGCCAGAGTCAGACAGGATTGTTTCATAAGTATCCGTCAATCAAACAGACAACTGGCGTTCCCTGTGTCACTCTCTGACAGACACCTGGAAACATGCAGAAGAAGGACATAAAACTTTACTTTTGACTCCCAACTCTTTCTACAGTCCGTCACGAAATATCATCCTCTCACTTATCCACATAAATCAGGTGAAAATGTTGCTTTATTGTAAAGATAAAATGCTACAATTTGTCAGACAAATGAGACAGGTCTTGTAGAAAGCTGGTTCATTCTTATTGCCTGTCTCCTGCAGAAAAAAAATCGTCTTTTTTTGAGTGCTCCGACGACGTTTCAGAAAAGCGCTGGTAACGCCCCTTTAGAAATTGGAAATACAGCTTATTTTTGTCAGTATCTTTCAGACAGAAAACTATCATAACAATGGACTGCCTTTATATGGCGCCTAATCCAGTCTTGACAACTCAAACCACTTTACTTAAACAAATCAGTATTCAACCATTCAGACAGAGAAGAGGCTACCATGCACGGAGCCACTTGATCAAGAAAGCTAGCATTCACACACCAAGGATACATCCATATGATGACTGCGATTGACAATTGAAAGACATCCGCACGACCTCAGAGCCACAGGTGGAGAAACATAGTCTTTCTCATAAGCGGTGGTACGTTTTCAATATAAAGGTGTAATAGAGACATCCCTGCAAGAAACAGACGAAAACACTATGTGAACACATGGCCACTTTCCCCTCATGTTCCCCTTCCTAACTTAGGTTTGCAGGGTTTTGTGGAGCCTTGTGGCCAAAGTAATGGTACATTGAAATTGGAGTGTACTTATATATCTCTTTATCCAGTCTTTACAAGCCCTCAAAGCTCTTTACATATTACAAGTCATTCACCCATTCACATCTCATTCATGCAGAGCAGTACCACTTGCTCTAGGGAAGCTAACACTCACACACTCTCTCTCACACACACACACACACACACACACACACACACACACACACACACACACACACACACACACACACACACACACACACACACACACACACACACTTACATGCATTTCCTGGAGACTTATCCTAACCTTAACCATAACCAACACATGCCTAACCCTAACCATAAACCATAACCCTAACCATAACCATAACCCTAAACCTAACCAAGTCTTCACCCTAATATTAATGATTCCCCTCATGGGGACCTCCATTTTGTCCCCATAAGGGAGGTGAGTCCCCACACGTGACTGTGTAAACAGATGTAGGTCCCCACAAGTATAACCACACACACACTCACACACTCACACACACACATACACACACACACACACACACACACACACACACAGACACACAAACTCACACACACACACACACACACACACACACAGACACACAAACTCACACACACACACACACACACACACACACACACACACACACACACACAACACACACACACACACACACACACACACACTGTTGGCCATCAGGAGCACCTCAGGGTTCAGTATGTTTTGGTGTTGTTGTTTTGTTTTTTCTCTCCGTTAACTGTCAAGTGGGAAATAAGTATTTTTTGTACGTTTTTGTGTTTCTCTTATTTTCCTACGATACTGTTATGATTGGCGTTGAATAAGAATATATATGAAGGACAGACCATCTATTTCTATTTTTTTATTTTTTTATCTGATTATGTTCTTCTCCCTGCTCCTTTTCGGGTACGGTGTGTTTATAGAGACATCTTTTGCAAATAATTGTTATACATTCAGTTGTGCATACCATGAACAGACCAAATAAAAATGAAAATGAGAAGTATCTTGCCCAAGGACACATTCAATTGTTGACTGCACGGGTTGATCGCACCAACAACCTTCTGGTTCAAAGACGACACTTGAAATGTGCAGATTTTACATTTTATTTACAATTTATACATACAAGTCCTTTATGGACACATTTTTTAATTCATACAAACCATAACTCATAAACGTAACAAACACTCCATCACCAAAACCTTATTACTTAAACCAATGAACAAGAAAAACATACAAGACTCAAACAAATCAAAGAAAACTAAATGAAATAATGTTTTTGTTGTCCATTGTAATTTCCTTTTTCCACAAAATGTATGCAAATGTACACGTACTGTACAACACTCCCTCACAGCCACAGTCTCCAGATGATGACTTTTGATCACGGCATCAAGAGGAAAAGAAACCCTGTTGACAGAAACACATAAGTAGATGAGGAAAAGCATGTTGTGTTTAGTCCTTACCACGTTTCTGATGATGTTCCCAACATGTATAGTCCTGATGTCCTGAAACATTGCTCCTCTGTGTCACGCTGTGTCCACATCTCACTGGACAATTCAAACGAGCTAAATATAGAAATGAGTTTTTAACATTTCCGTTGACTCATGCAGTTTTTGCTGTTTGCTCCACATTTGTGTTCTGTGAGTAACTTTGAACCTTCGTGTTTGCTACCATTAGCAGGTTTGCATGCGACCCCGAGGCTCAGCAGACGCTCTGAAGGTCAAAGGTCAGCTCACATTGTTCTGTCAGTCGTCATTATTTTCAATCCGCGGTATTTAATACTCTCAGTTCCCCAGGCTCATATATGCTGTTTTGGCTTTTAATAATTGCTGAATGACAACAACAGATATAACACGCTTTGAAAGCAGTAATAGCTGGAAATGGGGTCAAAGAAATTACAACCGAATGATAAAGAAAGACACATATTGCAGATATATGTAGATATATATGTACACATAAACAACGAGATGGTGCTGGCTTGAAGGCTTTTTCTATTTTGATCATTAGTTTTGACTGATTTCTATTTGGCATCAGTGTTAATGGTAATGTTAGATCACCTCCAGTTTTACGAAGTCTGGTTTTACAGCTTGTGGTTCAGCTACTTCCTGTTAGCGGCAAAGAAACGGCACAGACAGGAAGTGCATTATCTGAGAGTTATCTGCTTGCATCCATTAGGAATTCTCACAGAGACAATACTGGAATTTATTCGACATGTTTATGATCATATATTATGTTAGAAATGATGTTTGATATGTTTGATTATTCACACTTTAAAGCGAGACACGGCAGGCAAAAACATCGTTTTTCCTGCACTGGTCAATTTTGAGATTTTGTGCTATTTTGATTCCATAACATGTTTTCTTTCAGGCTTTTGGAAGGAAAACGTACAAAGTACACATTTAAGTGTTTATTTTACTATAGTTTGTCTATTTGCGTCTGTAGATTTCTCCTAAATTCACCAAAAGTTAGCATTCTAACGTAACATAAAGTACCGCGACCGCTGTTTGCACCATGTCGTCAGAGATATCGTTGGAAAGCTCCGTCTCTCTTGCACAATCTCATCGGATCCAAATATGGTCATTTCCTTTGTATCAGCAACCAATCGTGAAAGTGCAAAGGGGTCTTAAACCAAGAAACAAAATCTCATTGGCTGGTGTCAATTTCTGACAACGTGATTCGTTCAGATGCGTCACGTGGTGTGCTAAAGCACTTCCTGGTTAGCTTTCCGCTAGAAATTTAAATCTGAAAATGGCAAAATAACGGCGAAAAAAACGTTCACAGAGAAGACGACAACAATTGTCACTTGCACAAAGCAAGGTTATACAAAAAACAAATGACCCCGAACATGAAATACCTTCAGGGAGTGCGTCGATGCGCAAGCTATCATCCAGATAACAGGAGGGTTTAGCTAGCGCCACACTGCAATCTTTAAAGGTCGTTTTCTCAAAATGAGTTTTTTCTCCTACTCTGAGTTCGAAATTTCCACTTCAGTAGCACTTACATAGACCAAACCTTCCAGTTATATTCCTATCAATATTATGAAGGCTTTTACAGAAGGGTTTGGTCATATATAATTCATAGCCTGAATTATATAACATTTTATACCTAAAAACATGGTGAAAATTGATATTTTAGGGCTGTTGACAGTATTTTCTGATTTATGGAGTGATACAAAGAGATATCCAAAATCCCTTCGGTAAAAGCCTTAGATACTAATATGACTACAAAATGAAACAATAATTTTGATCCTGGCTTTATCCAAAGTTCAGATTTCGGTTCCTGAAATGTGTTAAAATATGCGCATATTTCATGAGATAATGGTTCATTGGCATATTTAAACATGCTATTTCAGAAAACTTGTAATACAAAAAACAATTGCCTTATTGTAAGTAATTAACTGGAGAAATGTCTAGCTGATATCTTTAAGTTAAAAAAATTACCCTATTCACCTGGGGTGTCTCGCCTTAAGGAAGAGTATGCCACATGTGAATTTATTTTTGAGATCCGACCAAAAGGCACTCGAGTCTAGTTCTGAGAAAATAGTAAGGATTCAGACTTCAACAAAACATTCTGATTTTGTTTCCGAAAATCTACAAAATTCTGACTTTTTATCAACGTATTTTTTAGAATTCTGACTTAAATGTCAGAACCAAAAACACACGTGACATGTGGCACTTACAGATGGAGCCTCTTATTTTGGACCCCAGCATACAGCTTCCTGCCGACTGCCAGCCAGTTGCCAGCCAGTTGCCTGCCAAAGACCAGTATTCAGGAATGTTAGGCCCTCCCACTATTCTCCAATTTCAGGGTTTAACCAGGAGATGGCGCTATATATTAAATAACTAAGACTTCGTTTTTCACAATAGAAAATGCAGATATTATATAAAAAACTAAAGTTAAAATCTTGTTTTTAATGCCCCAAGAGCAATAACATCTTGTCACAAGCTTTTTGGAAGAAAAAGACTGACTCAAGAGACCTGTAGTTGACTAATTACAGGCCTCAATAAAGTTCTGCCATTGGTTGTGAAAAACAACGGTGGACATAGTGGAAAGTGAAATTGACATTGTCGAATTTAATAAAAATACAAAATAATGTATCTGTGTACGTGTTTTACTATGTGATCTGCACTTATCAAACATCTAATTAAGGCGAGACACCCCAGGTGAATAGGGTATTTTTAACTTAAAGATATCAGCTAAATATTTCTCCAGTTAATTACTTACAATAAGGCAATTGTTTTTTGTATTACAAGTTTTCTGAAATAGCATGTTTAAATATCCAAATGAACCATTATCTCATGAAATATGCGCATATTTTAACACATTTCAGGAACCGAAATCTGAACTTTGGATAAAGCCAGGATCAAAATTATTGTTTCATTTTGTAGTCATATTAGTATCTAAGGCTTTTACAGAAGGGATTTTGGATATCTCTTTTTATCACTCCATAAATCAGAAAATACTGTCAACAGCCCTAAAATATCAATTTTCACCATGTTTTTAGGTATAAAATGTTATATAATTCAGGCTATGAATTATATATGACCAAACCCTTCTGTAAAAGCCTTCATAATATTGATAGGAATATAACTGGAAGGTTTGGTGTATGTAACTGCTGAGTGATTCTACAATTTAGGGTACATTCCATGTCCATTGATGTCCATTGATGATAATTATAATTATTCTAACTATTTTCTTCAAAAATATCATATTTTGCCTATTATTGGAAAGCATGTTATAATATCACACAAACATTATGTGCATCCTATGCTTTATTTAGCTTGAAATGTGTCATGATGTTCTTAAATTGTCAGTTTTTGCTATGTCCGTTTTTCAGTTGAGGGTGTCTTGGATTCAAAATAATGAATAAAAACCATTAAAGTAAATTTAAAAAATGATTCATTTATTTCAAAAGTCTAAATACTAAAGAATAATAACATATTTTTAATTGATTTCCCCCTTTAAATAATTTAAATATCTTAATATATGAATGTCCGCAAAAGTTCTGTCAACTATGTTACTAACAGAACTTCCCCCTTTAACTCAAAAATTGTTTGTCCCAATACCATGTCACCAGCATCACATGATGCCATGTTCCTCTTTGGCAGACATTTTGAACACACTGTGGTGATTGTCCTCTACATTTTTACAATATTTTATGTATAATAGCACATGGTCAATTAATATACTCATTGACAATCAACAATGTTACGTACATTGTTATGGTTTACAATTGTTTAATGATTTTAATTCAATTATATGTGCAAATGTGATGTTAACCTGTTCAAGAAAATGACATGTGGTCATCCAGGCAAGGCCTACCATTGAAATGATGGGTCAAAATAGGGAAATTGTCAACTAGGTTACCTGTCAACTAAGTTACCCAGTACTGTAATAACTGTAGTAACTTAGTTGACAGGTAACCTAGTTGACAATTTGTACGACATGTAGACGTCATTACACATCATTATCAATGGAATTTTGCACTTCTGCCTTGAAATTAACATAGTGCTGATGGTTAATAATGTGTCCAGTCAACTATGTTATTTGCGTCAAATGTTTGACTTTCATTGTCAACTATGTTGCACCTCATTTTTTCAAATTTAAAATATCTAAAATAGTGCTTCTGATATCCTTTATAGTATAATGTATATCTACACAGGTTGGAGTTTTACATGACATCTCTTAAAACTATCAAAATGACCTGTATGGTAGTTTTATAATACAAAATACCCCTAAACTTAATGACAGTGCTGAACATATCACATGAAAAAACAAAACTTTAATACAATTATTTTTTAAACTTTAAAAAATCTTTGGATATATGGTAGAATAGACTCAAGAGCCTTTCAAATTTGATTTTACTTGAAGTGCAGGACTTAATCAAATGATTGTAATGACATCAAGTTTGTCCGTAACATAGTTGACAAACTGAGTAGTGAAAACATCCTTTCCCTTAAAATAAAAAAATATATAAAAATGTTTAAGCTTTGCAACTAGTGGATATGTTACACTGAGGAATATACTAACTTGAACCACTGATTGTTCTATCTATACATTTTATTTGGCATTAGTAAATAATTATGCACATTTACAGATATTTTACATGATATGAGTGATAACACGTGTTATAAGGGCTATTTCGCACAATAGGTGTGCCTTGAGATTTTTACTTGTCCTTTGGTGTGCCTTGGGCACAAAAAGTTTGGGAACCACTGCTGTAGAGAAATGTAAACGTTCACCATCCCCCACCCGCCTACTGTATGTTGCTTTTTGACATGTAAATGGGAAACTACCCCCCTCTGAGTGAATACCTGTTGTACCTGTCCGGGGCTAAGCCCATAGGACGATGCTCTGATGTCATCACCCTCGCACATTGGTCATATGTTTACAAAAAACGATGTTAACACTTTCTCGTTCTTAATATATGCTATATTTAGGGTCGATATGTGTTGAATTTACTTTAAAATAGCAGATCACTGTGATTCACTTCTCCGCGGCTCCTCCGTGCAGAGAGACCCCCCCCGTTGACAATTCACGAGCGTCTAACTCTCTCCCCCCTGTGAAGAGATATCACAGGGGGGGGTTGGGACACACACATTCCGATGGCCAATTCGTTTTAAACAAAGAGTGGGGTGGGGGCTGGTGAACGGTATGGTCAATGTTTGTAAACACTGTGACATTTTGACTTTATTTGATCATTTCAGTTAAAAACTAACGTTCATATTTCATATTACTGTTTTGCCTGGCTGGACCTGTAATTTACAGGAAAGGAGTGCACGCTACTAAAGAGACACGCTACCATGGAAACCAAACAATGGTGTTGCTGTATTGAAGTCCGAGTGGAAACAGTCATATTTGGAGCGTTATGTTAGAATGAAACAGCGAGGGTCGTGACTCACAAAAAAAAAGTGTTACTTCACTAACTGTAAGCTTGTCACTCAGAGTAACCTACAGTTAACTTAACTGTTGGAAAAGAAAGATCAGAGTTAGGAGTGTGAACACACAGCTGAGAGCTGCCGTTTCATTCTGACTGTTTAAAAAACGGTAACAACGGACTATTTTTCTTAGCGGATGCATGTAAATTTAAATCAATACATAGAACTATGTTTTAAATCAATAAAAATATTTTCTAAATCCATAAAAGCATTTTAATTAATATTGGGAGTCATGTCGTTACTTTGTTGAGAATGTGGCCATGTAATAAGCGGGGTAATTTGCAGCGACTTGGTCATTATGGGGAAAAATAACACCCAGGGATCAAGATCCCTCCGCGACGCGGAGGGATCAGTAATTTTTAGTGAATTACTGAGTTTAGGCACGTTAATAACATTTTAATGAAGTTGAATACAGTATATTCATATTTGTCAGTGATTTCATGTCAATTCGGCGAACATAAACGATTAAATTAGGATTAAAAATCGAGAGCCGGCTGCTGTTCGTTACGGTAACCCAACTAGGACACTTGACACAGTGGCTTTTGGCAAAGCACACAAAGAAAACAAAAAAAACCGAGAGAGATGAGTTATTGTTATTACAACGTGACTTCACTATTATTTAACAACTATTTTTATTGGGTTCTTTTATTTGGGGTTAAGTACATTGTCAGAATAAGTGAGACATGGATTTAACTTCTGTTAGACAGCTATCATACTGAATAAATATTTATGCAAAAATGTATGGCATTAATAATGTATATCTAATTACATTTAAAAATGTATGGCATTAATAATGTATATCTAATTACATTAACTGTGAATGTCTTTCATTTTATTTAAAATGAAATAAAATTACATAAAACATTTTCCATAAAAAAGTTGATTCAAGAACAAATCAGTACTTTTCTTATATGACTATTATTGCTAAATTTGAAAGGTCTTTACCAGCTTTGGAATTATATATATATATATATATATATATATAGCACCTTCTGCCATCCCATCTCTACTGACATATGGATCTTAACAAAGATCCGCTATACATTAGTACCAGATATACTGTACACGGACATTTTAGTGAACCAGACCAGCTGTTTCCGCCGAGATCTTCGCTTCCCGGGCATCACGTTGTTTACAAGTGTGTTCAGATGCTAAATGACAAGTGCAAGTGACAATTGTTGTCGTCTTCTCTGTGAACGTTTTTTTCTCCGTTATTTTGCCATTTTCAGATTTAAATTTCGAGCGGAAAGCTAACCAGGAAGTAATAATTACTTAAGCGGAGAACGGAGAAAGTAAACGTTACAGCAGGCATAACAACAGCCGGTGTTTATTTTATTATAATATATATCATTTGTTTTAAAGCTCAATATATAGTTCTATCCGTGACATATGGATCTTAACAAAGATCCGCTATACATTAGTACCAGATATACTGTACACGGACATTTTAGTGAACCAGACCAGCTGTTTCCGCCGGGTCTTCGCTTCCCGGGCATCACGTTGTTTACAAGTGTGTTCAGATGCTAAATGACAAGTGCAAGTGACAATTGTTGTCGTCTTCTCTGTGAACGTTTTTTTCTCCGTTATTTTGCCATTTTCAGATTTAAATTTCGAGCGGAAAGCTAACCAGGAAGTAATAATTACTTAAGCGGAGAACGGAGAAAGTAAACGTTACAGCAGGCATAACAACAGCCGGTGTTTATTTTATTATAATATATATCATTTGTTTTAAAGCTCAATATATAGTTCTATCCGTGACATATGGATCTTAACAAAGATCCGCTATACATTAGTACCAGATATACTGTACACGGACATTTTAGTGAACCAGACCAGCTGTTTCCGCCGGGTCTTCGCTTCCCGGGCATCACGTTGTTTACAAGTGTGTTCAGATGCTAAATAAAAGTTTAGCTTGTACTTTTGATACCCCGCCTCTCGGCACCACAACATCCAGTTTACTGTATTTCACATGAGCGATGTCGAACATTGAAAAGTCCTTATAAAATCTCTGTTATTAGATCAGTACTTTTCTTATATGACTATTATTGACTTGAACACTGAGAATGTATTTATTAACTTCAGACATTTGAAATATTTGAAATCAGATGAAAACAAACTGTAACGGACCCTGCCGTGTTATCTATGATTACTATGCCTTACTGTACATTCATAATTTCAGCCGGAGGTAGGTGGTAGGCGTTGCGGAGGAGCAGATTGCGAGTGAGGTGCCTGTTCTAAACGAACTATTCCAGCTGTTATAAAGCATTAAATAAAAAGTAAGCAAGGAATACAGAATGTTTCGTTACGTAACTTTGTTGAGAATGTGGCCATGTACATGTAATACATGGGATCATTTGCAGCGACTTGGTCATTGTGGGGAAAAATAACACCCATCCTGATCGTTTCAATGAAGTTGAATACAGAATATTCATATTTGTCAGTGATTTCATGTCAATTCGGCGAACATAAACATCAATGATGATGATTAAATTAGGATTAAAAATCGGGAGAGCCGGCTCGTTCGTTTTTTCCGACTAAACAACATCTATTATTTAGAAGTTGATTTCACATGACTCCAGTGTGGAACCCCACTGCACCCCCTGGTGGATCAATGATCCATTGCAGCTGGCTTCACAATAAGTAAATGTATTTATCATGGGGGCGGTATCAAGTCTGACTGGGGGCCGGCCGGCCATCACGGAACGTGCACGAACCGATCACGACCCTCGCACTTTAAACTGTCCAAAATAAGACGCTTCATCTGTATCCTCTTGTGTAACAACTGTGTATTTACTGCAACAACGCTCCAAGTTAACTAATACCTGGCATTTTGTACTTTGGTTATGAATGCATTTTGGATCAGAACAAACTTCTCTTAAAAGTCTAAAGTGACGACGTCAGCGTTTTCCGAAAATATTATCAACACGTCGGAGCGCTCGAGAAACAAGACGATTTTTTCTCCAGGAGACAGGCAACAAGAATTAGGAAGTTAAAAACAGCCAGCATTTCACAAAGAACTGTCTCATTTTTCTGACAAAGGTCGAGATAAAGGCTTTTAAGGAGTGAAAAGTGGGGAAATTTGTAGTAACGATGAGTGAAAATAAAAATCTGTACTAGGTCGTGGCACATGCTTGGTTTATTACCCCCAACAACTACTTTTTACTACAGACTAGTCGTTACCGCAGGAGAGGAAACTTTTCTTTAAATCAGATTAAATAACTTTAACAGTTGGCGAACCTATCACGGTGTTCCAAATAAAAACATTGAAAGCTGTAAAGGACACAATAAAAACAACTTCCAATCTGTTTTAATGAAGTTTTTATCGAGCTGAGCAATAACTTCTCCCTGCAGCACACACACACACACACACACACACACACACACACACACACACACACACACACACACACACACACACACACACACACACACACACACACACACACACACACACACACACGTACAGCACCACTCCCCAGACATGCATACACACTCCCAAAATGATGTCTGTTTCTCACGTGAGTTTTTTTATTCCCTCTTCTCTGTTTCTGTACAGCACTCAAGCTCCGGAGGGAAATGTAATTGCATCCTCCTCCTGCATTATTCATGCTGTCTAACGGGCACGCAGGACTTTTAAATTAGAGGTCATCCTGTGTTAGGGCTCTGTGGGAATTACCTGCTCCACACGATGTGTGTGTGTGTGTGTGTGTGTGTGAATGTACAGTGTGTGTGCGTACATCAATCTGTATCTGTTTCAGGGTCTCGCTGTGCATAAATGCATCAGAACGTTGCTTTATTTATGTTGTTTTTTCTCCGTGTGTGTGTGTGTGTGTGTGTGTGTGTGTGTGTGTGTGTGTGTGTGTGTGTTTGAGGTGTGTTTGATATTTGTTTTTCTCCCTAGTGGGATTTGAGCTTACCTCGCTCCATAATATCTGACCCTGGCAGCATATGGCTGAGCGACCTGAGTCCTGTTGAGCAGCTTCAGGTCGCTGTTCTGCTAATCTGTCCAGTCTGCCAAACACACCAGGATCACATTATTTATTTTATTTCCTTAACCTTTATATAACCAGGAGAAGTCTCATTGAGATTAGAAACCTCTTTTTCACCAAGCAGCACAGTCACAGAACACACATTAAAAACAAGAACAGAAAGCACTGGCTGCTTCCTGATTCCCCCACAATGGAAGAATGGATAGATATAGTTCATAACATATACATAATGGAAACAATTACTTGTTCTCTTCGCCTACAGATGAATAGATTTACTGAGCGTCAGATTGGGTTTCCTTTATTCTCCAGACACGGCCACATTTCATAGAATTAACAAACTGAGCAGATAACCAGTTCTATCACCAAAAGAAAAAGGTTGCTTGGTGTAATTACCAACATATTGTAATTTCTTGTTTGTTTGACTGTTATTACACCTCACTCTGTCCATTATGCCTCTGTTACGAAACATCCCTTCTGTTGTTGTATAGAGTTCATGAACATTGTATAAGATGCACATCAGAAAGAGGACATTGAGAAGGGGAGGGTTTCGATGTATACTGTTCCCTTATTGCAAATGTCCCTGTAACTGCAAGCATATTTCATTGCAACTGGTGAAATGTCCTCAGCTGTCTTCTAAATGAAGAATACAAAAAACAACAACAACAGTACATATCATGGTCACAATCAGAAACGTCAAAAAGCATCTACACACAGAAGTGCTGCTTCTCCGTCACTAAGAAGCTCTTTAAATCTGCTAAGAGAGACCTGCTAAAAGCTGGTCTCTCTTAGCAGCTCAGTGTGGACTTCAGGGACATTTAGTACAAACAAAAGGTCCTTGGAGCGAAATCAATGAGTTCCTGTGATTTTCTGAAGGATATAAATCCATATTTAAGGTGGAAGAGCACCAAGAAGAGCCTTATTATGATATGCCATTGTGTTTATTTATCGTGTTCCGTTCTTGTGTCTTCTTCTTGTGTCTTAAACCTGTTAAGCCCCAAGCCTGTTTTTCAGGTTTCAGGCTCGAAAATGACATGCCCAAAACAAATGACTACAACTTAACTTCTAAAAGGGTTATATGAATAATTTCTTTTATCAAAGCAAGGTTACATCTGTGAGTTGGATGTAGAAGTGTCAGAATCAATATAGATTTTTCTCAGTCAGAGTAAATTCAGATGGAACATAGCAAAAAAAGGTAAATTCTTACCTCCGCCTAAAGAAAAAACATTACTTATAGTGAAAACCACCCTTGAATGATGGGTTAATGGACTAAAAGCTTTAGGAATCCAAAATATAACATATAGTAAGTACCCTGTATCAAGATTGAGGCAAAACAAGTGAAATTTGACCTTTTTAGAGAGGTTTAGCAAAAATAAGTTCCAGGCGGAATAAGCTTTCGGCACATTTGGGTACATCTGGTTCCATCAGTGCCATTTGACCTTTTTCAGGTACCAGACTATAAAAATGGTGTATTACATTGAATTATCACCATAGGTATTCATTCCATCCAAAGAATTTTTTTTTTAATTTGTGAAAAAAAAAAGGACCCGCCGACGGGGTCTTTGGGGCTTAACAGGTTAATGTTGCAATGGTGCGTTCAAGGGTTTTAAGTTTTGTGATAAACCTCAGTTTCAAAAGTCAAAGTCAACTTGTACACACAGAAAGATCGAAATACTGTTTCCCAAAGTCCCAAAGTATAAAAAACTCACGCGTTAAAATGCAAGAACACTCAATAATTTGCAAAAAAAACACAAAATAACCGTTTACATTTAAAGAACGTTGACATTAAGAAGAAGAATTTAAATATATAACCAACATCACCAGAGTTTAGCACAGACAAACAGCGGCACAGGAGATTTCCGTCATGTCTTAAAAGTAGATTCTATCTTCAGTCAATATGTAAATAAGTGGAAATAATCATTATAATTAAGGACCATAAAGGTTGTGAAACAAACAAGCCGGAGTCATTTTCCATCCTTTGTAAAGAGAACAAATAAACATGTGACCTTTTACTTTGGTGTGCGCCAACCTTTAAGAGCAGCTGACCCAGTTTCTATTTTTTTTTTAAGTACAAAACCCTTTCAGATCCTCTTCCTCTCTTCAGGTTAAAGGACCAGTGTTCATTTCGTCAACGAAAACTATGACGAAAAATGTTCGTTCAACGACCTTTTTCACACGACTAAGACGAGACGATGACGAAATGTATATTTAGTTTTCGTTGACGAGACGAGACGGGACTAAGGTGTTAATGGTGGACTATCGGACATTCAAAATGCAGGGTATTTTCCCCCAATTGTCCGTCTTGTCTGTCAAAATGCATCCCTGTCATTGGTTGAATCAGTTGGGATTCTGGGAATCTGCACACGTCACTCAATTACACAAGTAAGGAGAGGGAAATGTTGCTTTACGAATTTCAACACTTGATGCTGTCACCTTGATTCCAATTTCAGATTCCTGTATTAACTGAATTAGTTTAAAGGTCACCTATTTTGCAAAATCCACTTCCTCATGTCTCTTCTACATCAACATGTGTCCCCTCTTCTTCATGTCTCTTCTACATCAACATGTGTCCCCTCTTCTTCATGTCTCTTCTTCATCAACATGTGTCCCCTCTTCTTCATGTCTCTTCTACATCAACATGTGTCCCCTCTTCTTCATGTCTCTTCTTCATCAACATGTGTCCCCTCTTCTTCATGTCTCTTCTTCATCAACATGTGTCCCCTCTTCTTCATGTCTCTTCTACATCAACATGTGTCCCCTCTTCTTCATGTCTCTTCTTCATCAACATGTGTCCCCTCTTCTTCATGTCTCTTCTACATCAACATGTGTCCCCTCTTCTTCATGTCTCTTCTTCATCAACATGTGTCCCCTCTTCTTCATGTCTCTTCTACATCAACATGTGTCCCCTCTTCTTCATGTCTCTTCTACATCAACATGTGTCCCCTCTTCTTCATGTCTCTTCTTCATCAACATGTGTCCCCTCTTCTTCATGTCTCTTCTTCATCAACATGTGTCCCCTCTTCTTCATGTCTCTTCTACATCAACATGTGTCCCCTCTTCTTCATGTCTCTTCTACATCAACATGTGTCCCCTCTTCTTCATGTCTCTTCTACATCAACATGTGTCCCCTCTTCTTCATGTCTCTTCTTCATCAACATGTGTCCCCTCTTCTTCATGTCTCTTCTACATCAACATGTGTCCCCTCTTCTTCATGTCTCTTCTTCATCAACATGTGTCCCCTCTTCTTCATGTCTCTTCTACATCAACATGTGTCCCCTCTTCTTGATGTCTCTTCTTCATCAACACGTGTCCCCTCTTCTTCATGTCTCTTCTACATCAACATGTGTCCCCTCTTCTTCATGTCTCTTCTTCATCAACACGTGTCCCCTCTTCTTCATGTCTCTTCTACATCAACATGTGTCCCCTCTTCTTCATGTCTCTTCTTCATCAACATGTGTCCCCTCTGTGTAAAGAGACTCTGAAAGTTTCAGGAACAAAGATTCTCTCTCTTTTTGTCCTGATCCATTTTTATAAAAACCTGTCTGAAAATGAGCTGATCAGATTTTGGCCACTTTATGATGTCATAACGATGTTTTGTCTTGTGTAACCATTAGCCAATCAGCAACCAAGGTACCCCCCCACCTTATCACCTGAATCTAGTCCTAGAGCACCATTGAGTTCTTGTTAACCAAATCTCTCTCAGAGGGGCGTGGGGAGGGGCTCCTTATTTTCATCTAAAGTAACAGACAGAGAATCAGCACTTTGGAAACAGGGCTGAAACAGAGGGGATTATGGGATGCTGCAATGATCTGTTTGGTGTTTCAGCCAATCAGAGACAGGCTCTGGATATATCTGAGACCTGTGATATATTGATGAAAAACAGTATAATAGGGGACCTTTAAATGAACTTATTACATGGCTTAGTTGAATACTCGATTCTGATTGGTCAATTCAGAACATGTGACACGTTGTTAATCCAGAACAGACAGACCGCTGTCAAGGACTTATTGACCGTTGTTAAGGACGCTCACATCTGCACAAACAAGTCCGGTCGATTGAACTGTATACAGTTTGGCCGAAAAGCAAACTGCATGCAGTTTGCTTTTCTAACTGACAAGACAAGAGCGACAAGAAAACAGCGGAGAAGTAACGGGCAGAAACCCTCCTTTTTACGCAGCGGTCCAGACATAGACATCAAACGGCGACACATATTCAGTGTGCAGTTCCTTTGGCATTAGGGCAGGGATATCTAGATACTTTCCAAGGTTTGACATAATGAATTGTGCTACTTTTAAAGCAAGCAACGATGTTTTCAAATCTGTAATCAAAAAGCTCCGCCTTCCTGCCGTTGCGTTGCTACGTTAGTTCAAACGGTAACAACGGACTATTTTTCTTAGCGGATGCATGTCAATTTAAATCAATACATACAACTATTTTTTAAATCAATAAAATCATTTTCTAAATCCATAAAAGCATTTAAATTAATAGTGGGAGTCATATCATTACTTTGTTGAGAATGTGGCCGTGTAATAAGCGGGATAATGTGCAGCGACTTGGTCATTATGGGGAAAAGAACACCTTCATGCAGATCTAGATCCCTCCGCTTCGCGTCGGGCTCCTGATCAGCCTGTCGGTGTTCTTTTCCCCATAATGACCGCGTCGCTGCACATTATCCCTTACATGTTGGTGTTAGCATTTAGCTCAAAGCACCAAGTCCCAGCCACATGAAAGCTGACTCTCTGTTTTCCTGCATGAACACTTTCTTTGCAGACTATTTTTAGAAGCACTTCACATCCAGTCCTTCACACACTGTCACACGGGCACACTGTCACACACAAACACAAACACACACAACAGTTGACATGCCTGTACAACCGCTCTGCTGTGCTGTAAAGTACATGTTTAGTTTTCAGCATGAATTCACACAGAAATCCTGTCGAGCTCTTATAGTGTTGTGTGTACTGTAGCTGTTTCCCTGTCAGCGGAGGAAAGTGAAACCGTACGACTCGCAGAGGAAAAACCTGGACGTTCGGGTCTCGGATTTCTGCTCAGATAAATGATTCATACAGTTCAAGTTTGACTCTTGAACTCAGCAGGAACACAAACTGTTTGACAGGATTGGGTTTTAAAGTGATCTGAAATCCCTGCGAGTCGTCCCTCCAGGCTGCAGTGTTTAAAATAACTCAAATTTATTCCAAACACCAGTATTTCACTGTAATGACACTGTTATTACACATTAATACACCCTTATTACAAGCTATTACTCCATTATCACACCCTTATTACACCTATATTGCACTGTTTTTACACCCATTTTACACATTAATACACCCCTATTAGACGCGTTTACACCATTATTACATCCCTATTATTATACCAATGTTACACTATCATTGCACCCATATGACACCCTTATTACACCCATATTACAATGTTATTAGACAATGTTATTGAATCCCATGTAACCCCAATAATGAACACATTTTACACATTAATAGACCCTTAATACACGCTATTACATCCGTATAACACCATTATAACACCCACGTAACACCAATATTACACCGGTATAACACACATGATACACCATTACGACGCACTTATTATACCATTATTACACACATATAATACTTTTTTTAGACCCATATTACACCCGTATTTCCCTGTAGTGACACTGATTTTACACATTAATTGAACCCTATTAGACGCGTTTACACCATTATTACACCCTTGTTATTATACCCATATTACACTGTTATTACATCCATAATACTCTGTTATTATATACTATATTACACTATGTAACTCTAATATTACACCCATGTAACTCTAATATTACACCGATGCAACACATGGACACAGCCTGTGAAATGACTGTATCCCCCAGCATGCAGAAGGTATTTTAGGGTTAAATAATTAACGTGTCTGCCCTCATTTGCATCCTCACACATAACTGGATTACGTCTCTTTGATGTTGCTCTGTTTCCCCGACAGAGTGTGTGTGTCGCTGGGTGTCAGGCCTCCTGCTGCTCGTCGATCATGATTTTCCTGCTAGAGTCTCTCAATAACTCAGCGGGCCCTCATGCTCCATGAGAGCACAATTAGGTCGACTGACAACTGCATTTTTCTCCTCAGGAATAAAGTGGCGCGCTCGTTGGTATTAATCTCAATGCAGAGTTAGACTGTAATGAACGGATGGATTCCAGCTGAGCTCCAACGCTGCCGTCCTTTACAGTGTTCATTGTGGCAGCTATTTTAGATTTAGTCTTAGTCTTTCGACGAAAATGGTTATTAGTAGGGGTGGGGGAAATAATCAATACAGCATAGTATCGCGATACTTTGCGTGGCGATATTGTATCGATACACGGACGCCAAGTATCGATATTTAGTGCGAATGCTGTGCCACAGCATTCCACTATTGTTCTTCAAATCTTTATTCTTCCCCTTATTTCACCAATACTTTGGCTCTCCATAACTTCAGCTTATTTTCAGCTACAGAAACCATTCAAATATTAAACTATTCAGCCTTTTCAGGAATCGATGGGAAACCTTCAACTTTTTGAAATATTCAGCTTTTTAAACTCTTTTTTTAACATGGAAGTCAATGGGAGATGCCTTCAAATCCTCTTTTCCTACACCTTGCGCCAAATGCTACTCCTTCCACATACTTTCAGCTAGACACTTCATTCCAACTTTAAAATGATCACAAGACCTTCAGCTATTCAAACTTGATTTTTAATTTTTGATATCTTTTACACTTTTTGAGATATTTAACTTAGTTTGGAGATTGGTAGAGAGGCCTTTTCAGATTTTAACATTAGTGTGGATGGAGCAGCTCGTTAAGTCTAGAGTGCTTTGATCTCAAAACAGAGTGGAGGGGTGCTTCAAATTCTCCTCAAAAAATGTTTTAAACTTGCCATAATTCCCAAACCCTACACTCCTCAGACATATTCTTTCATGAAAAACGTAGGAAAACCTCTCCTAGGTTGGAAAATAAAAAATAATTAAGAAAAAATATTAAACAAAATGCCTCTTGAGGGCATGAAGAGACAAAAGAGTCCACCTAGCTCCCAATTGATTCCCATGTTAAATCTTTCCGGAACTTTCTTCAGAACAGAGAGAAGTACACTTTAGACAAACTGCTCCCATCTCCACATTTTACACACAAAACCAAAAAAACCAACATATATCAGTTCATTGGGGTTCCCTGATGCTCACGGTCTGGTCATTTTTTGATAGGAGCCATAGTTTTTGAACAGGTGGCAAAATTGTCAGATATAATCCTCAATGCATTCTTAATGGGACTCAGTGCTGCAGTTGGTAAATCGTCATAAGTCGTCACCATGGTAACCTTTGATCTCTGGGTTTACACACACAGGTGTTTGTAAACATTCATTCACTACTACTTACATTTAATGTCTTTATTTAACTCCTTGAGCCTAATTTCAGCTGCAGGAACCATTCAAATATCAAACTATTCAGCCTTTTCAGCACATGATGGAAAACTTTCAACTTTTTCAAAATATGTTATACTTTCCCAAGCCTTTTTACTTTCTTTTCTCATCTTAATACAAATTCATTCACTACTACTTACATCTGATATTTAACTCCTTCAGCCTATTTTCAGCTGCAGAAACCATTCAACTATTACATTATTCAGCTATTTCAGGACATCAAGGCTATACATGTTGTTGTTTATACCTTTTTTTAAACCTTTTCTTTTAAATATTAAGCTTTTTCTGCATTTTTGTAGCTAAAAGCAGCTACCATTCAGCTAATAACATGTTCAGCTTTTTCTGCATTTTCAGCTAAATTCAGCCACAAATGTTCACAGTTTACAGCATTCACACGCATTTTCTGCAGGAAATGCATTTTCTAGTTTATTATATAAACCTTTTTTTTTTTACCTTTTTTTTTTATATAAACTGTAGCATATCCCTCCGAAAGATGGTCGTATATAAAACAGGAAGTTAAGACATGTATACAATCACAATGAAAGTAACAAAAACAATGCCATCTCCTTTTCAGGTTCAAAGACACACATTGGGTTATTTACAAAAACTCTTCATATTGCAAATACATGTTTTAACCAGGAAGGGAAGACGGACATGGATATGAGTCATGTGATCTGCAATATCGCAATATATCGTATCGCAATACTTAGCATATCGTAGAATCGCAATACTATCGTATCGTGGCTTAAGTATCGCGATAGTATCGTATCGTGGGGAGCCTGGTGATTCCCACCCCTAGTTATTAGTTTTAGTCACATTTGAGTCCTTTTTATCCTTCATAGTTTTAGTCTAGTTTTAGTCGATGAAAAATCCTTACATTTGAATCAACTTTTAGTCAAAATGTTTTCTCTCTTTAAACTAATTCAGTTAATACAGGAATCTGAAATTGGAATCAAGGTGACAGCATCAAGTGTTGAAATTCGTAAAGCAACATTTCACTCTCTTTACTTGTGTAATTGAGTGACGTGTGCAGATTCCCAGAATCCCAACTGATTCAACCAATGACAGGGATGCATTTTGACAGACTAGATGGACCATTGGGGGAAAATACCCTGCTTTTTGAATGTCCGATAGTCCACCATTAACACCTTAGTCCCGTCTCGTCTCATCAAGGAAAACTAAATATACATTTCGTCATAGTTTTTATTATCAAAAATCTATTTTTAGCTCGTCATCATCATGTAAAAAAGGTCGTTGACGAATATTTTTCGTTATAGTTTTCGTTAACACTGGTCCTTTAACCTGAGGAGAGGAAGAGGATCTGAAAGGTTTTTATGAAAACTGGGTCAGCTGTGCTTAAAGGTTGGCGCACACCAAAGTAAAAGGTCACATGTTTCTTTTTTCTTAGACATGAGCAGGGAAGATGAAAATGTGACCGAGGTAAAGGTGCCGCTTTAAAAAAAGGGAGACTTGTATCTTATGTGATATTTACCTCCGACAAAAAGTGCCCTTTAAAGTCTAGGCTTCTTCTTCATTTATTACCTGCCATTTGACACATTCATTGTTGAATAGCCTTTTTGCTTAGGAAGGTTCTTAAAGGAATACAATGACATACATATATATTGTTTAAGTATTATGTATCAACTAAGTCTCAAACTACGGTGGCTGACAGGTTTAGGGTTAGATATTCTAAATATCCAAATGGAGTATTTCCTCTTGAGTTTTCTTGTTTGATCCACGTTTGAATCCTATTGTTTCGTGATCTTTTTTCTCTCTCCTCTGGTTCATTGTGCAGGTGAAGCAGCTGAATGGCCTCTCTACATCTGGAGCAGATCACCTGTGAGGAGCAGGAAGCAGCGAGCAGGTATCTGTATGTTATCCTGTCTGACATTTCAACCGAGCGTGGAGAGAAGCAGTCGAACGTCTCAAGGACAGACGAGAGAGAGAGGAAGACGAGGAAGAGGAGGAAGCGGAGGGACAGAAAGACAAAGGCAGAGAGCTTTGATGGAGGTAGACGGAGAGAGAGCAGCGCTACAATTCATCAGTCTGGCTAAATTAAGCAGATTGCTCAACGTGGTCCCCTGTGTGAATATGAAGAAATGTGCCTCTCTTAATGTGATTGCCAGCAGCGGCCACGCCATAACTCAAGGTTGAGGTCGGATGATGCCAGTGTGGGTGTGTGTGTGTGTGTGTGTGTGTGTGTGTGTGTGTGTGTGTGTGTGTGTGTGTGTGTGTGTGTGTGTGTGTGTGTGTGTGTGTGTGTGTGTGTGTGTGTGTGTGTGTGTGTGTGTGTGTGTGTGTGTGTGTGTGTGTGTGTGTGTGTGTGTGTGTGTGACATTTACAGTGTGATGATGCCAGGCGAGCATCAGCAGCTTCACCTTGTGATGCTGAGCAGGCTAACGAGCCATGCTAACAGCTAATAGCACTGCAGCTAGCTAACGTTATGAAGCAGAAAACTGACACCTGCTTCATGTGACTTTCACTTAGACTCCATTTTAAAAGAGAACGTCACCAATTCTGTTGTAGTCATCAATGCATGTGTGTTCTGTCAATGCAAGAGTGAATTTGGTGTAATTTTTGTCTGAATTGAAATGCCGCTTTTTTACTTTTGACCCTGTCAGTTGAGTCAAAAGTAATACCATATTAAAAGCGTAAATGATTCATATTATTCTTGTTGTTAAGATTTAATTGCAAGCATATTATGTCATGTATCCTAGCCAGACATTGTTTATTAATATATTAAGTGTGTGCTACAGCAGAGAGTCAAACGTGTACAAACTATTTAAGTATGTTTTACTCGTCCTTGTCTTTAAGTGATCAGAGCTAAAAATAAATGTAATTGGTTGATGATCAATTTTGAAATTAGCCAAAAGTGTCACATTCTTATATTCCTTTTAAAAGTTGAAGGCGGGTTATGTGCTGAAACTACTTTTTGTTCTTATTTGTTTCCCCAAGGTGGTTCTTTCCTGAGAATGAGCTGCATGTCTGTTAGTGTGGGAGTACGTGCTGCGGCTTGTTTGCATTATAGGAAAAAAGAATAAAAATAAATCACATGAGGCTTAGTTGAAATAACAGCTGAGGAAACTTTGGGATAAAAGTGAGCAGAGGATTGGGAGAGAATGGGATTCATTGGGGACGGGTGAGAGTCTGCACCTTCCTACGAATATGGGGCGAATGCCTGTGATGTCTGTGCTGCGTTCAAAGTCTGCAGGAAATCTGTGAATCTAACGCACTCGAGGATGTGCCAAATTCCCAATGGTGATAGGAGATCCTTAACTTAGGTAAAAGTTATAATACTACGTGGTAAAATCACCCCATTACGAGTAGAAGTCCTGCACTGAGAAGTTTTAAGTAACGAGGGAAATGTATTATATATTGTTTTAAGATGCTTTTGCAATAACATGCCAGCAATCAATGTCCAATTTGCTGGGAAGACCAAATATTAAAAAAAAATCAATGAGATGGAAGGAGATAATGATTAGGTTAGGACTATCTGTTCTTATATGAGAGTAGGAGGAAACTTTATACATATTAATGGTATTTAAATAGTTTCCTATAGTTACGATTGGGGGTCTTTTAGGAGCCCAAATGATTCGCACATGCATCCTCTACAAGCGGTTTGTGTTATTAATAGTGAGTCTGTCGCCAAGTGACAAAAGTCGGTAAACAAGCTTTTACTGTAAATTACGCCTTTTAGATCTAAAATTCATTCAATTTTACTGGCTGTATTGCCAATATGATTTCTAAAATGTGTTTAGAAACGGATTTTGAGCAACGCTATTGTGAAGTTTACTTGTGATTTTCGTTGGTTCAAAGGTTTGTGGCAGTTTAAGGATTGCGGAGGTTACACAAATCATCCTTGAAGGTCCTGGATTTGGTAGAATTGTATGTATCCTCAACATAGGAATGCCAATTCGGCGAGATTAGATAACGAAGCATCCTGTTAGATTAGCCTTGAGAAACACCAAGAGTACAGGCATGGCAAACTTCAGCTGATCAGCCACAGCAACTTAAAGGTCTCCTATCATGCAAAATGCACTTTTTTATGTCTTTTATACATAAATATGAGTCCCCGGTGTCTCAGGGAAAATAAAACCCTCTCTCTTTTCCTCCGTACCCACATTTTTAAAAACGGGGGACCAACGGAGCTGATCCAGATTTGCTGCGTCATGACCACATTACTAAAATGTGGGCGGGCTTTACGCCCACGGGCCTATCAGAAATGTTGCTATCAGAAACAATGCCTGACGTGTTTTGGAAGTAATATGGTCTTTGTTTACATTAGCAAGCACCGCTAACACTCAGAGCTACTGACCCAGAATCAGCGCTTTTGAAACAGGAGGCATGGCTAGAATGGATGATCTTGACGATATTTGGTATTTTGAGCAAAACACTCCATAGACATGTTTTTTATATATTTGTATATATCTGAGACCTATAATATATGCCTAAAAATAGTATAATAGGAGACCTTTAAAGGTCTCCTATTATACTATTTCCTATCATGCTATTTTTAGGCATATATTATAGGCTATTTTTAGGCATATATTATGGGTCTCAGATATATACAAATATATAAAAAACATGTCGATGATGTGTTTTGCTCAAAATACCAAACAGATCATGCATTTTAGAAATTCGTCATATCCCTCTATTTCAGCCCTGTTAAAGAAGTGCTGATTCTGGGTCAGTAGCTGCTGGCCCCGCCCCCTTTTGAGCACATTTTTACACATACTCTCTACAGTACAGGTTAGCTCTAAGTGTTAGCGATGCTTGCTAATGTAAACAAAGACCATATTACGTCCAAAACACGTCAGGCATTGTTTTTGATAGCGCCGTTTCTGATAGGGCCGTGGCTGTAAAGCCCGCCCACATTTCAGATATTACGTCATATCGGACGCAAATCTGGATCAGCTCCGTTTTTAGAGATTTGGAGATTACGCAGGAAAAGAGAGGGTTTTATTTTCTGACACTTTGTGAGTTCCCTGACACACCAGGGACACATATTTATATATAAACGACACGAGAAAGTGGATTTTGCTTGATAGGTGACCTTTAAAACACCTGTGGGGCTCAGAGAGAGATTTAGGACAGCTAAGAGCGGAAGATGCTGTTGAGAGGCAGAACTATTTCCTGCTGAGTCGTCCTGGAGCTGTACTCGTATCTGCTCTCCATGTCGGATCCATCACAGATTTCTTCCCCTCTGACTGTTACAGCAGCGCTCCTGTAGCAGCCATCGATTATCTGCTCTGATATGAAAAATGCTCGAGTTCAGGCCTCTCCTTAAGTCTCCTCCTGTGAAGACTGTGAGAGTGGACATGATGACCTTTAGTAAAAGATAAATGTTACTAAGGCACTGCTTTCATTAGGAGTATGGAGCTATTGATCCTCTCTCCTTAGACCGTGTGACCGCCTCACAGCGGCAAACTGAATATTTAAGTGATGAATGACAATATTTTATGGATAGTGGATGATTCTTCTGAGCAGGCAGCAGACAGGAAGAACCACAGAGAATATATATATATATATGTGTGTGTAAGGGACAGTTTCATTCCACAGGCCATAAGACTGTTAAACACCTGAAGTTTTGAAAGAACATCCACACATGACAATCAGAGCCTTGAAACTTGAAACCTTGAAAAGGAGCACGTATTGTAGTATATAGTACAGTTGCTCTTTCTGCTGCTGCTGTCAGACTCTTCAATCTGTTCTGCTCGGAGCGGAACGACTCCTGGACTCAAAGTCAATCACACCGCTCATCTGTGAAGTTTGAAGAACTGTCTTTGCATCGAGAGACTTCACGTTTTTATTTTGCTGCTGCGAACACATATGCCAGCTTTACCAAAGATAGTCAGCTCCAGTCCAAACCTTATTTAGTGCTTCTGGGTCGAGTGACTTCTTGTTGCAAGGCTTTGTCAAGGTTCAGCGCAAGTTAAGCACGTCTATTGCTTTGAATAAAGGACCATTTAACCTGATGCTTTGCAGTCTGGATAACCAACGCTTTGGCTACAACAGAGAAGATGAGTTCTTCCAATAGTGGCAAACTTTGTCGTTTCCTGTTGGTTTCTTCTACCAAGAAGTCTGCATTGCATACGTGCTTTGGTCAAGGTTCAAGTTCTCGTCGATCACTGTTCCAGGTTACTTGTAGCATTCAATCGTCTCAACAAAAGAGCTGCTTCATTGTAGTTTGGAAAGTCAAGTAGGCCGATTATTTCTATAGTCAATGATGGTATTCTTGGTAGCATTTATCTTTAGGATGTGGTTGTCACACGGCTCTACAAAGATGTCACATCTGACCCCTGAGTGACCTCTTCGTCCTCGAGCAGAACTGATGAAACAGTGTCATCTGTGAACTTCAAGAAATGCCTGTCATCATAGTTACTCATACAGTCATTTGTATATACAATGTACATTAATGGGAACAGTAGAAACCCCTAAAGGTCAAACAGTGGATGACAACGGCTTCAGTGATGGGATTCAAACGTGGGTTTCCAACATGAAAGTCACATCTTTGCACATCCACGATTTCTAAAACTCACAACGTTTAAAGAATAAACAAGGAATCAATAAAACACAAACACAGAGACGGTTGAAGACACATACTGTATTATATTATATGCGACAACATTAACTTTTGACAAAGCAGTATACAGCGTAATGTCCCGAGATACTAAGTATATCTCACAGTTTATATCATCTCAAAACTGCATGAACAGCTGACCTCTGACCTGACACAATATTGAATTGCATTTTCTGTCTCCTAGGTCTTTAAATAATTCTGGGTTCCTTGACACTTTTCTCTGCTCAATACCTTATTTGAGAACTCTTGGCTACAGAAATAGAGTATGCCATCTTTTGGAGACTAAATAAGTAACCTGCTAGTTATAGTTTGTACACACTCACCATCCTGACCTCCACACACTCACTTCCTGCTTCAGTGTAAAGGACAATACACTGCATTCATTTACCGTGCACTGCTCTGTAACTGATGTCCGTTTCAGGACAGTTGCTCTAACAAAAGGCCTCTGCACAGATCCATAAAGAGTCACATTAAAAAAGCAGATGGTGTCCTGCGTCCTCACTCTGAGCGTCATCATTAACAAATCAATCGAATCCATTTACAGCTTGTTGATTGAAAAACATTTGTAAAAACCTTAGACAGTAGTCCTTTTTCAAACAGCATAGTTGTTTTAAATGGCCAAAAGGTCAGATAAGTTGTCTTAATCAATATAACTGGGACTATGAGGGCTGCAATAGGGAATGGCATCGGGACGGCATTAACAGTAAGTCAGCCATCTTGGAAGGATACCAGCAACCGCAACCTGAGCTAAGGAGTGTTGACTCTAAATGTTGAATTTAAACTGTTTTCTTGTTGGCTTCATGACATCCAATCCCATATATATGCCGTGTGTGTCACTATCTGTTGTTTTCTGTGTTATTGTTGTTGTGTTGTTGTTTATATATCGTAAGTATAATGGGTTCATGTACAGTGCTGTAAAAATGAATGTCCCCCTGAGGACAATACATCTAATCTAATCTAATATGCAACAAACAAAAATAACCTTGGGATTACATGTGTCGACAGGTGTCAAGCGCTACCTCGTAAAGCCAGAGAGGCGTTTCAGTTACAGTCAGTGCTTGAATTGGGGCGGTACTCACCGGTACGCAGTACTGGCACTTCTGATTTTTACCCATCCGGTACCGTTACTTCTTACTTCTTACCGGCACGGTGCCGGTACGGCGGTACTCAGTACTCAGTAGATGCGTCATGAGGTGCCGCCGCCGCCGCTTTGCCCGCCTCGCCCCCGGAGCAGCAGTCTTCGTCGCCCCAAACACCGCCACCCCTCGGCGGCCCGCAAGTGCCAGAGGACCTCGGCAAAACAGAGCCTGCCCAGGTATATTTAAACAAGTTCCCAACTCGCCTGTACAGTGGGGTAAGGCGCTCATTTAGCAACTCATGGTTTAAAAACAGAGATTGGCTGGAATTTCCTGTAAAAAAGATGCCATCTTCTGCCATGCCTGTAGACATTTCGGTTCAAATACATCTAACTCAGATGCCTTCTGATGCCCCAAGCCACTGCCTTGGGGCGGCAGTGGCTTAGTCTGTAGGGACTTGGTCTTGGAACCGAAGGGTCGCCGGTTCACGTCCCGATCGGACCAAAAAAAGTTGGAGTGAGCTGGTAGCTGGAGAGGTGCCAGTTCACCTCCAAGGCCACTGCCGAGCTGCCCTTGAGCAAGGCACCTAACCTCAAAACTGCTCCCTTGGCACCGGGTACCTGGCAGCCTCTCTGCTCTGCCACCTCTCCTATCTGCATGTGGTTGTGTGTGTGTGTGTGTGTGTGTGCGTGTGCATGTATATCCTCTGTGTTTGTGCATGTATATCCTCCCCTGTGTCTGTAAACACAACAGAGTGGGGAAAGAAATGTCCCTGTAAGGGATTAATAAAGTGTTTCTTCTTCTTCTTCTTCACCACAATTGAACCAGAGTACCAAACGCTGTCTCCTGGTACTCATCTGAGTAACTCACTAAAAATGAAATACTATATGACAGTAAAACAAGAATAGAGTTTAAAAGGGGAGTGATTTGTAAAATATCCATAAAGAAATAGAAAAATCTGTTTACAGTTCTGTTTCATATGGATGTTGAGAGATGTATCCATAGATCTCTTAATTTTTCTCTCAAAGTGCACCAGATTGATGCTTTTAACTTCAATATTTAAAAAAAAATCTTGTTAAATCCGCTCCCCACTTATAAAAATAGCACTTTACCCCTGCACCCCTTCTAATCTCAGATGCACCCTGAGTCATTTTGTTTAAGTACAGTGAGCCTTTCTAAAATATACAGTAAAGAGACAAACCCACCAGCATTATAGGTTATACTATGACTTTGAGCCAAATACTTGTTTTTTTGGGCTGTATAAATAAATTGACTTGAAACAGTTGCTGATTTAGAGTACTGGCACCTTTTTTATTCCAATTCAAGCACTGGTTACAGTTATCATTTGTGTTTTGGCCGTATGTGTTCTCTGTGACTTTAGAGCTTCTCAGGTGTGCTGCATTGCTGTAACAAGGTGAACTACGAGGTTCACTTGCAAAGAAGGTGATTCAAGCTCCTGTTCCAGCAGCAGAACAGCGAGGCCTCTAGTGAGGAGACTGCTGGTGTTTCTGCCTCTGAGCCTAGGATTCATTTCAGTATATCTGCTTGTAATTAATCCTATTGATTTGATTGATACAAAGGTTTCGTTCTGTGGTGTTTCTGGACATTTTGTTTGCCCCGTAAGGCCGCCTAAGGGTGGCAAGTTGTCCAGGTCCTTTAACCATTCTTCTCTTAATTCTTTAATTAAAAAGAATAAGGCTCTTGTGCTTCAATCGAGAGCTCTTCTCCACGAGGACATTCATATTTTGCTAATAGTTTATTAATATCGGTTGCAATACAGCTGACAGATGGCCGGTGGAAGCTGATAGATATTGACGGCTTTGTGTCCTCCAAAGATGGCCGCACCTGCCTTGAATGCAACCCCTGATGGAACGACTCTACATCAGGGATTTGAACCATCACCCTCCAGTCACACATCTGTTGTGTGCCACCCTCTGCAGTGATTGGTCATTGATGCGTCCCCCCACTCCAAACAACGACTGAAACTAATTACATGCGGCTGCGACTATAAATAACCAGCACAGCACTTTACTGTACATTTACATAAAGAGCTATAATGGCTGTGTGATGGTTAAAATATTCATCACGCTTCCTTTGCATTTCCACTTTGCACTTCCCACTTTCCACTGAATTATAAACATGAAATTGTCCTATTGGGAAGCCAGTGTGTTTGTGCTGTTTCTCTTGAGGTAACCGACAAATAAAACTATAAAAACAACGACTAGAAGAGACCCCCGTCAAGGCCAAATTCTACATCTCTCAATATTTAGGTTGGACCCGCTCCAAAATGTAATGGGATCTTCTTTGAACCGTGCTACACCCTTCGACCAAGTCTCAAGAAAATCGGGAAAGCAATTTTCTGTAGTCTTGCTGCAGAGGAACAACCCGAAACAAAAACATGACCCCCATGATAAAGATATGAAAGCAATATCTTCTTCCACAACTCACATAATGGCAGAATATGTCATGGAAGTCTAAATGGGGTGTGTTTATATATGTATGTATATGTGTATAGAAGTTCATGGGTTTGTATGTAAACACCCCCATGAATACTATCTGCATATTTATATACATATATTATTAACGGTATATTTATTTTTACATGTTCTACACGTATATCCAAATATCATGGGAGTGGTGTTGATATGTGGAGATTATTATTTATTTATATATTTTTGTATTTCTTCATGTATAACGTGAGGACTCTTTAAAGTAGAGACACTACATACTGATATACACCTGAACATCAGCATGAGAGGACTCTTTAAAGTAGAGACACTACATACTGATATACACCTGAACATCAGCAGGAGAGGACTCTTTAAAGTAGAGACACTACATACTGATATACACCTGAACATCAGCAGGAGAGGACTCTTTAAAGTAGAGACACTACATACTGATATACACCTGAACATCAGCAGGAGAGGACTCTTTAAAGTAGAGACACTACATACTGATATACAGCTGAACATCAGCAGGAGAGGACTCTTTAAAGTAGAGACACTACACTACTGATATACACCTGAACATCAGCAGGAGAGGACTCTTTAAAGTAGAGACACTACATACTGATATACACCTGAACATCAGCAGGAGAGGACTCTTTAAAGTAGAGACACTACATACTGATATACACCTGAACATCAGCAGGAGGGGACTCTTTAAAGTAGAGACACTACATACTGATATACACCTGAACATCAGCAGGAGAGCACTCTTTAAAGTAGAGACACTACATACTGATATACACCTGAACATCAGCAGGAGAGCACTCTTTAAAGTAGAGACACTACATACTGATATACACCTGAACATCAGCAGGAGAGGACTCTTTAAAGTAGAGACATACTGATATACAGCTGGACATCAGAAGAGTAAGTCCTCTTTAAGAGCTCTGGATAGACTAAACATTGACTAAACTGAGGAATTAAAACAATATAGGCTTTCATAACCTCATGATAACCTTAGAAGATCTGAAGAGATTACAAAAAATACCTATTACCACCATTTAGTCTCAGTTCATTATATTTATAATACCCTGAAGGCCCAGACACACCAAGCCGACATCAAAGAACCAAGCACTGCCTCACGTCGCCTAAATCTGCTGCAAAAAGTGAACTTTAACACACCGCCAGGAGTTGCAGACAACAAGCATGTATATAATTCCTTTGTGTGAGATAAATAAGACATTATGTGATTATATGCCACCATGATGCATGATTTTAAATACCTATGGGCTACTTGGATTCATTCTATGCATGAGGTCATATATCTCAATTTAAGTTGCAATTAAAATATGTTTTTATGAAGTTTGTTTGTATAGCTACTGATATCACCTCTTTTCACCCTCTGTTTGAAACCAGAGCCCAGTCTGCTCTGATTGGTGGGCTGGCCGCCTCTGTTGTGATTGGTCGACTGCTTAGAGATGTCCCGCCCCTTAGCCAATCACACTTTCTGGAAACTGATTGGACATTTTGGTCTTAGGCAAATGAAATGTCTTCAGTCTTTTTTCACGCCTTATTGCTTATTTTGTCACGGTTGGGGTAAATATGACCGAAACGCAGTTAAGAGACAGGGAAGGCGGAAATCAAAGTTTAAACTCGAAAGGAAGCTTTATTCAAAAGCTGATAGAAAAGGGGGACCATACCGGGTAATGTAAGGTAACGTAAGGTAACGTAGGGTAACATAGGGTAACGTAAGGTAACGTAAGGTAACGTAAGGTAAAATAAGGTAAATTAAGGTAACGTAAGGTAACGTAAGGTAACGTAAGGTAACGTAAGGTAGCGTAAGGTAACGTAAGGTAGTGTAAGGTAACGTAAGGTAGCGTAAGGTAACGTAAGGTAACGTAAGGTAACGTAGGGTAACGTAGGGTAACGTAAGGTAACGTAAGGTAACGTAAGGTAAAATAAGGTAAATTAAGGTAACGTAAGGTAACGTAAGGTAACGTAAGGTAACGTAAGGTAGCGTAAGGTAACGTAAGGTAGCGTAAGGTAACGTAAGGTAGCGTAAGGTAACGTAAGGTAGCGTAAGGTAACGTAAGGTAACGTAAGGTAACGTAGGGTAACGTAGGGTAACGTAGGGTAACGTAAGGTAACGTAAGGTAAAATAAGGTAAATTAAGGTAACGTAAGGTAACGTAAGGTAACGTAAGGTAACGTAAGGTAACGTAAGGTAACTAAAGACAGGAAGTAAAACTAGACAAGACAGGAAGTAATTCTAGACAAGACACTAGGAGGAAAATACATTTCAAAATATAGTGGAAACTAGCAACAGAATCCTATAACCATGACTTATTTCCAAGGAACTTATGAGCAAAGCTTTGGTTGACAACACACAATTTAAGGTGGTGCTTTTGCATGCTTCTCTGTAGAGAAACACAGATTGACTAAATCACCAAATGTATTGGTCGACAAATCGTTCTTTATCTGAATACGAGTTCAGCTCTTAACCCATGTCACACGGGCCTATCCATTATTCATCATCTATGTTAATTTGCTGTACCCAGATGACAAAATGCACACAGAGCAACACAAGACATGAAAGACACACACAAATAGGAACTACATCTAAATTAACAATGTTGTTTAAACAGCACTTTGTAATTGTTTGTTACATTTGGAGCAATGTATCACTACACTGAAACCTTTTTTATTTTTGTTCAGTATATTTAATTTTATTTCATTCTACTTTGCCATGTATAAAGCACTATGAAAATGTTTAAAAATATAAAAATGAAACCCTTCTCCTTCGTCTAATTTGACACCACAGACACACACATTACATCCCAACATGATGTGTGTGTTATCAGTCCAAACTCCACATAACTCCTCATCACAGAGGGTCTTCCTCGGGGGGGGGGAGCTTGGTGTCCGGCTATTGACACCTCAGCCAGCCAATCAGACACGAGCTCCTGCAGCGCTCTGGCCAATGACAGCGTGCAGTGGGCGTGTCTGTCCACTGTGAGGTGCGATTTTCGGAGTTTGCTAAATGACTGCAGCAAGAAAACACAGTGTCGGAGCGCACCGAGGCTGTCCTGAACCTCACGGAGTGTGTGTGTGTATGTGTGTGTGTGTGGACCACAGTCACTGCTGCTAATCCTGCCATGGAAGAAGCTGCACCTCACGCGCAGGTTTCTCCGTCTTTATAACACTCTCACTCTTCCTAAAAGGGCATTGATTCAGCTCTACATTTTCTCTCCATCTCCATCTCCATCGCAAGCGGGTGCCCGGATGGAACCGGATGCGGAGCGCGCGAGCCGCCGGTTCGTCTCCAAGTTGAGCAGCGCGAGACAATGGGAGTAGCTGAGCGCGTGCTGCTTCAGAGCCAAGTACTACTACCACTACTACTCGCCCCTGGGAGACACTTGCGAGGAGAGGCAGCGGCAGGAAGAGGAGGTGAAGAAGAAGAGGAGGAAGAGGAGTACCTGCAGACCTCCAGCAGATGCGCACGGGATGCATGTGAGAGAAAACCGATGTGAGATTCTGTGAGTGGAATCAGGGAATATAACGAGACGCAGCTCTATCACGCGCACTTTAAAGGAATATGTCTTATTTCCCCTCGCGCCGCTGTGGATCGCACGGACTGGACTTCAGAATAATAATTGGGTCTAATTGTGTGTCAATTAGCCTGTGAGCGGATAACCTCCTCTAGAGACCCCCCCTCCCCTATCCTCCTCCCCTATCTGCCCCCCCCACGAGCCAAAAACCTGGACGCGCTTCTTCCCCGCAGCCCAGCCGGGTCCGGAGCATATTTTCCGGCTGGATTTTTGTGGATTGTCGCCGGTTTTTCCTCTGGAGGTGTGAGACCGGACACAGGGATGATTTCTCGGCCGGTGAGGTCATGAGCACCCGGCGGCTCGGAACCAGGGAATCTGAAACACACACACCAAAAAAGACATTTTCCAGCTCACCTTGGAGGTCATAAACCAAAACCATAAACCCCCCTCCCCTCTCCTCCTCTTCCTCCTCCTTTTCCACCACTAAAGGATTTTTTTTCTATATATTTGAAGGGGAATTCATCCTCTCAAGAGTGTGACCCCCCCTCCTTTTTCAGCAACACCTTCACCCCCCCTCACTCCAAACAAAATGAGACTAGCCAGAATGTGCCAGCTAAACGCGCTGGGGATCTATCTGTGGGAAACGATAGTGTTCTTCAGGTAAGAAGGCATGCACTGGACTTCACCTGTGACAAGCATCATGTGTGTGTCATTTCAGCGGGTTTGGATCACATTGGGATTTGCATTTGTATTGCTTTTGGCACGTGCATGAAAAAAACTGAGCTTTCTTGCAGATGTGTTGAGAATATTCAGGTGGAATCTTGTGAAAGTTGCCTGTGGGCTGTGTGCGTTTTGCTCACGTCTTATGAATTGAGTCGCATTGAATCCAGGCAGGATTGTGTGAGGAGGAAACAGCGACCACTAGCGGTGGGTCTGCGGTATGATGAGTTTCAACATGTGGGAGAAATACATGTGTTGGCATTCAGATGATGCTTTTATTTATGACTCCTAAAGCTGTTGGAAGCACAGTGGAGTTCCAGGTGTGTAGATGGTGTTTCTGTCCACTGTCCATTATTTGATGAGTGTCAACAGGCATTTGGGAGAGAGCTCTCAGGGAGACACATGTGTTGGCATTTAGACAGTGGTGGAAAAAGTATTTAGATTCTTTACTTGAGAAAAAGTTATAATACCTCACTGTAAACCACTACATGTCAAGTAAAAGTACTGTACAGAGAATGGTACTTAAGTAAAAGTATTAAAGTAAGATTAGGAAAATGCACTTAGGAGTAAATGCACTTAGGAGTAAATGCACTCATTGCAGAAAAAACTAAAACAATATTTTAAAGCAAAAGCAGCAAATGGAAATGTGAAATATTTTTGAACTTCTTAGCAAAATTGCTTCCAATTAATTTTCTGTTAACCCACTCATGGTTTTAGTGACTTAAATATGATGTTGGATGGTTTCATCTACACCAAATCATCATATTTTAAACTATTATTTTGTGTCAAAATCAGAATTTATAAAGTAACTACTAAATAAATCTGTAAATTCAATGTAGTGGAGAAGAAAGTACAACATTTGCTTCTAAAATATAGAAGAGTAGAAGTATGTAGAAGTATAAAATGGAAATACTCGGGTAAAGTACAAGTACCTCAAATGTCTTGTACAATACTTGAGTTTCATGTTTTTTCTGTCAACTTACAGTACAGGTGATATTTCACCCTAAAGCATTGAAAAATGTAGCTTATGTTAATAATCTTCTAGCCTCTGATTAAACGTCTCCTTCTCTCCTGGAAAAGCTCATCTCGTTAGTCTCACCTGTCGATAAGACCAGAGTTCCCGTTAGCCGGTAATTACCGGACAATGACCGGTAAAATATGCTGAAGTCCGGCAAATCTAAATCTCTCCGGTCAAAATGTCCGGTCAAAATAATTTTCCCTTAGCGCAATACCGCATCAGTTGCGCCACTTATGTGACAGACAAGAATAGTATGTGACAGACAAAAGAGTATGTGACAGACAAAAATTGTCAATTCTAATGTCTAACACTTAATGTGGAGAAAGAGATGTCCTGTATGGGTTGATTGTGCGTTGATCTGTTGGTAATGCCTCGGGGTTCCGGTGGGCATGTAAACAAATGCATAATGCTGCGCTATACTTTGTGGCCTCATCCGGTTGCATAGCGACGCTTATTGTTTAGGTGTCTTTTAACAAGCAGGTAGTCATATCATTAGCTAGAACTAGCTAGATCTGATCGATATGGACATAAATGCGAGTAAAGTCTAATCTGACAGGAGAGAGAGATCGGCTGCTGCTGACGAGTCGACACGCAGCTCTGCATGATCCCCTGCAGCGGCGAGCAGAGCAAAACACACTTCAGGTTAGAAAATCACACGTAGCTATTTTAATTACCTCTCAAACTACCTAAACTAGTTATAGATATGTTTAGTTTTACTGTCGGGTCACTCATTACTGGATCCGCGAGCTGCATGATACTGACGGGCTGTCAGGAGAAGGAGAGAGCGCTCCGTTTATTATTCCCGCGTTTTTGTAAATTACTGTACACTTTTGAATAATGTAGTTAATCTACTATAATTAGTTTGTTTAATGTCGAATCATATCAATTTGTTTTAAAGCTCAATAAATAACAAAGAAGACCTTTAACCGGCACTTATCTAATTTTGTCCGGAAGATTTCAACTTTAACGGACATGTTGACCGGCAAAAAAATATTCTAACGGGAACTCTGGATAAGACAATCAGTTATTATGAGCTGTGGGTAGAAATCCCTTCTTTTATTACAAGCAACCCAATAATCAATTAGCGGGTGAAAACCAAAACCAAAAGAGAAGCGTAACAGCTCATGAGTCAAACATGCATTTCTTCCTGAATTTAGATTTGTTTTGTTGCCAGACACGTCATCATTGGAGGAAGAGCTTTTGCCAACAGCTACAGGCAGCCATAATTTTGCATATTTTTAATTTTCCCCCCGTTGTACTCATGTAGATTTTTAGGTCATCTCCCATTCCTCATTCCTGCTGGAAGCCACATTTAGTCATCCCTGCTGCGTCCAAAGTTGCCCAATCATGAATGTCCTGTCCTCTCACATGCAGAACCACATGTTCATGTTAGTGTCGCAGCATGGTGACTAACGCTGTGCTGTGATTGGATGCTAAAAAGGGGTGATGTTGCCCAAAACGTGTTGCAGCCATCAGGTCATCCGTCATGGAGGTTATGGTTTTCGTTCAGTGTTCGTTTATGGGAAAAAATACCGGCCTGGTCGTCATAAAACTTGGTGGTAGCATGGGTCATGAAGAGCATCGAGGCACATTTTAGTAGCAACCAAACGGTGGTACAAAGACGTCCATGCGAAGTCTTTGGGCCCTAAAATATGTTTTCCGTTGACTTACATTGGGAAAGAAACATCTGTAAATCTGTGTATATATTATTAGAATCGCAAGGGCTTCCCTTGACAAAAAGCAATTGGAATTACCCATAGGATTTTGGTATATTGTCAAAAATAAGCTTTGTAGCAGAGATACGTTAATGATACTTACACATTTGACTGAGTGTAATTTAGTATAATTGGGAAGCTGTTTTTTTTTTCGTGTTCTCGAAAGTTAGGCCATTTTGTCTTTTTGTCAAAGATTCAGGGCCGGTTTCAAACGCTGTGTCTACTTGTCTTTATATGTCCATGGGGCAGACAAACATATGATTTTTTACTTCTGTTGACATGGAGTGTTGCAATGAAGATGTATTTTCGTTGGCCATCCTGGAAGTTAGCATCACTAGGGCGACAAAAAACCATTTGGATTTTTCCAATGATACTTAGTTTATGAGACTTAGACATTTTGTTCAGCAGGAAAATCTCCTCATATTAACACCACTTTATGATTTTGTAAACGTAAATGCAATCGGCAAAGTAAAAAAGCCAACAGTCACATGACTTCACGTCACCACCGCTAAGCTAAAGGCGGCTAATGTTGGGCGAGATGACGTTTAGTCGTCTTATTTAGACACTTGTTAGCAACCTCCGTTTTTAAATTGACCAGTGAGGTATTTACTGACTATTTTATGTCGTAGAACAAAACGTTAAAATCTCTTCAGCTTGTCTTAACCACAGACCTTATTCCAGACTCACAACCAAAAACACATTCAGAAAACCATTGACTTCCAGAATAGGGAACAGGAAGTGGTAAAATGCTGACTAATAATGGTTTTAGGACTCATTATTGCACAACTCTTTTGTGATGTAGGGTATTTTGCCTTGGCCGAGGTCCTTCTAGTGTCATACAGGAACTGTTGACTGTGGATGCTTTTGAACGGACTCGTTATTTGCCATTTGCTAATTGTTAATTGTGAAATCCCTGTAAACAGAGAGGGTTGATGCGTCACATGGTTGTTGGTTGTTGTGCAAGTGAAAGTTGTGCTGTGTTTATGCTCAACCAAAAGGACTAATGGGTTTATGTTGAGCTGTACAACACGCTAACACAAAGGCACTGCCCTCCCCTTATCAATATTATCAATGATGTGAAACTCAAGCCACCAAACCCCAAAGAAAGCATGACTGTGAAAGGTTGTTTTTGTAGACGTGTCTCCATATTTAGAGGTCTGTTAGGGGGATGATTCGGTGAACAGTCAAGGGGACGTTGGTTTCTGGAGGTGTTTGGCTCGGGGCCACTGAGGGACACCTCGTGCATCATCAACAAGGTGAATGCATTTAATAAAGAGTGAAGAAGCGTCAGATGTCAGTGCCCTTCACAGGCGTTAAATTGCTCTCCTGGGACGATGACTAATAGCAGCAGGTTTGGGGTTTGTAGAGTTCAGGCAACACGTCAATTATTCATTTTGTAAAGACCGTACAACTTCTGTTATTGACACAGTGATGGAAAAAGTATTTTGTTGAAGTTGTTGGAAAATACACAGTAGTATCTCTTTAGGGGTGTTGTATCAGAATATATATTTTATTATTGGATAACCATTTCTTATGCATTAACACGCTGTTGTGGTGCATGATGGGATTTGTAGTTTTTAGAGCTTGACACATGAAGAAGAAATGTCACAATTGTTAACCTTCTTTATTAGTCTTTCAATGTAAGTTGGTAAGACTAAAATCAATCGTTACTAAATGATATTTCCACAAGGAGAATTTGAATGTACCTAGCATCAAATGAGTTTACAGGCAGTATACCAACATTCATAACAATATAAATAATGCAATCATTTAGTAAAACCACTTACATTGTGTTTAAAATGTAAATATCTGTAATAACTAGAGCAGGGGTGTCAAACTCAATTTCATCACGGGCCACATCAGCATTATGGTTGCACTCAAAGGGCCGGTTGTAACTTTAAGACTATATCATTAATTAATATAACTTCATAATTAACTACGTCTGAAAGCAGAAGTCTCGAGCAAATAATTGCAAGTCTCTTCAGTAAGAATGTCACAATATGATTTTAAAAGAAAAGCCACATTCTGGAAAAACATTGATTGTGACATTTTGAAAAAGAGAAGTGACATTTTGAAAAAAAAATCTATTTATGAGAAAAAGGCTAATTCTAAGAAAAAATGCATATTTGGACAAAAAAAGTCAAATTCTGAGAAAAAGTCAAATTTGAGATGCATTGTGGGACATGTCGTTTATGGGCAACGTGCTTCTGTAAAGTAGCATGTAACCGTATAATAAACATATTATATTCTTTGCAAGCTCTTGTGGGGCCACATAAAATGAAGTCGCGGGCCGGATTTGGCCCCCGGGCCTTGAGTTTGACACCCCTGATCTAGAGCAATCAGATGCATGTAGTAGGGTATTACATACTTTCCTCAAAAATGAAGCATAGTAGTGAAAAAAAGAGCCTAAATGTTGCTCTCTGTTCACCACTTTTATATTAGCAAACTAAAACAAATCTGTGATATTTTTATCTATACGATAGTTCATTTTTGTCGAACTTGCACGGCTCAAAATCCTCCAGATTTCTGAAAAACAACATTTATCATTGTTTGTTTTCCATATTTGGAACAAACAGCAAACTGGGAATGAGCCAATTTACTTCCCCCCCCACTGTTTCTCCAAATGTACCCCGAATGCAGAGTGTATGCAAATATCTCTCAATATAATTTGGTAATGTGTTGTGCTCCTGTTTTGTGTTTCCGACCTGCGGGCTCGCTGCACGTTTCGCTTTATTGCATCCCGTGTGTGGAGATTATTTCCCTGCACAGCCTCCCAGGTATTTCATTATGAGATCTATCAAAGGCGTTTTTTTCCTGCTGCAGAGACTCATTTCCATCCAATAAGGACGGCTGTTTTCCTGCAGATGCAATGGCTGTGGAGGAATTGTTGGCATTCAGATGATGCTTTTATGCATGACTCCTAAAGCTGTTGAAGGCACAGTGGAGTTCATGTTTCTTTTGTCTACTTACGAGTGATTTTCCTGCAAAAGCAATTAAAAAATGTGGATTATTTGATGAGTGTCAACAGTGTGAGAGAGCTCTCAGGGAGACATGTGTTGGCATTCGTGTTAAGACAGTGTTCTTAACTTCAGAAAAAGTACTAATACCACACTGTAAAAACACTACATGTCAAGTCAAAGTATACTGTACAGAGAATGGTACTTAAGTAAAAGTATTTAAGTACGATTAACAAAATGTACTTTGGAGTAAAAGCACTCATTGCAGAAAAAACAAAAACAATATTTTAAAGCAAAAGCAGCAAATCTTCAAATTTAAGAAGCTGGAAATGTGAAATATTAGACTTAAATATAAGGTTGGATGGTTTAATCTATCTATCTCTCTATCTATCTATCTATCCATCTATCTCTCTATCTCTCTATCTATCTATCTATCCATCTATCTATCTATCTATCTATCCATCTATCTATCTATCTATCTATCTATCTATCTATCTATCTATCTATCTGTCTGTCTGTCTGTCTGTCTGTCTGTCTGTCTGTCTGTCTGTCTGTCTGTCTGTCTGTCTGTCTGTCTGTCTGTCTGTCTGTCTGTCTATCTATCTATCTATCTATCTATCTATCTATCTATCTATCTATCTATCTATCTATCTATCTATCTATCCATCCATCCATCCATCCATCCATCCATCCATCCATCCATCCATCCATCCATCCATCCATCCATCCATCTATCTATCTATCTCTCTCTCTCTCTCTCTCTCTCTCTCTCTCTCTCTCTCTCTCTCTCTCTCTCTCTCTCTCTGGATGTGTTCGGGTGGTGTTTTCGGCTGCAGGAGTTTCTGCATTCGACACACACTGTTTAGTTAATGAAGCAGAGAGGGGATATTGCCGTCTCAGCTCCTCGGGGCTGGAGTCTGCACTTCCCCTTTAATTGATATCTCTTTCCCTTCCTCAGACCCCCCACACCTCATTCCACATTCAGCCTTATTACTAAACATTGATTAGCCTGTCAATGAGGGCCGGACCCTATGAATACACATTTAAACCTCGCACATATCTCCCTCTTTCTCTCTGTCCCAGCATAGATGGCGCAAGTACACACATCCTTTACTTAAGTAGAAGTACAGATACTCGTGTTTAAAAATACTCTGGTAACCAGCCTGTTTGGAAAATGTAAGAAGTAGAAAGTACAGGTATTTGTGTTCAACATGTAAGAAGTAGAAAGTACAGGTATTTGTGTTCAACATGTAAGAAGTCAAAGTAAATAGTCATCAGAAAAATAAGTAGTGGAGTAAAGTACTGATACCAGAAAAATATACTTAAGTACAGTAATGAAGTATTTGTACTCCACTACTTCCCACCTCTGTCCCCCTCCTATTATTCATCTCGGAGGGCTCTGGATTTCGATGCAGATTGGACCTTCAGGAAACAGAAAACTTTAATCTTGTATTCAGGGTTTAGATCTGTGATTTCTGTCAAGGCGGCTGAAAGGAAGTGGAATAATTTCCCTCGTGGCCCGCACATCTCCACTTCTGTTGACTAAAGTTTCTTTAATCAGAGTGTGACTTTCTGAACAAAGTGAAGAAGGGATACTGTCTTGTGAATTTGTTTGAATAACACGAGTGGTTGAACGGTTACTATATTGGTTGCTCTGGAGGATTTCATTAACTATTTGATTCTCCTGTCCCATGTCCAGGCTTGTCTCTAGTAATTCGAGACCAAACTTGTACAAATGTGGAAAAAAACATCCACTAATGAGCCGTGTAGTGTTGAATTCAGACATGGAATCTCATTAAACAAGCATTTTGGCACTTTCAGATTTCTCATCTTGACTTCAAGGTAGATTAGATTAGATTAGAATCCTTTATTGTCATTATGCAAGTACAACGAGAAGAGTACAGCTACTCCTTTTAAGGTGCCATCAAAACATTCAGAATAGACAACATACGACAGACACGCAGCATTCATACTTACATAAAATAATAACAAAATAGAGTGCAGGAAATAATTCAATTAGTAGAGTATAGTAAATATGTATGTGTGTATAATCAATGATATATATTGCACAGGGTAGGAAGACTAAGCGGTAATAGTGCAAGAGTTCAGTGCCATGATCGATCAGGGGAACAAACTGTCTTTCAGTCTGTTTGTCTTTGCTTTTTTAAGTTATTTATGAATGGGTTGTTAGCCTTCTAAAAACTGCTGAAAATGAAATCAATCTGTTGTCTGTTTACGCACATATCTAAAGATAGGATATTATGTAATGTTACTGATAGTAAAGGTATGAGTTGGTGAAGTTACTGCATATCATTTGTATTCTGATATTTATGTTGACCTCTACATAGTACTCCAAAATCCAATGGAAGATCCCGTTGAGAGGGAGCCCTTCCAGTTCAACTTCAAAAAAACATGTCTTTCCTGTAAGGTTCAAGGTTCTTTATTGTCAATCTGACATAGCTACAGAGTAATTATGTAGTTGAAAATCTTATGTCACAGGCTTCTCCAACAATGCAACATAATAACATAATAACAATAAGAGCAAGAGCAATACAAAAAGAAAAATAGTTATCAAATAAAATAAAATAAAGTGATGATGTGGAATAGTGCAGTACGAGTCTATATACAAGTTATTGGAATGATATATATATATTAGGTATTAGATACATACTACTGAGTAGCAGATGAATGTTTGAAGTTGTTTCAACAGTTCAATTTTTTAACAGTCTCACTGCCCGCGGGAAGAAACTGTCTCCGTACTGTACTACTCTATTTCATATTTCTTTAAGGAACAGTATGATACTTTGTACGCAATTCAAGGCAAATTAAAGCTTAAAGCAACACAAAAAAAGGCCAAATATTGCACATATAATCCAAAATAGCCGACTTGCTGTTGGGTTAGCAACAGTCCTCCAAGAGGCTTTTTTGTGCATCACCTCATGCTACATATACCTACCAAATGTCAGACTTGTATGTGAAACCACAATGAGGGGCTCCATTTTTGAAACTTTGTAGGGCCCACTAAAATATCTACTAAACTAAACATGTTTTACCAATCGTGACAATCTTGCCCCCCAAAAAGAACCATTGTTGACATTTGGGTTCTCAAAAACGCAGTTCATTTATAGGAAATAAATAAGAATGCTAGCAATTTCAATCAGACAAAACAGGAAACATATCTAAGTCAAAGTCAACTTTATTGTCAATCTGCCAGTTTGTGTGTACAGACAGAGAGATCCAAATACCGTTTCCCACAATCCTGAATATAAAAACACATATGTATCAAAATATGTGTGCAAATATGTGTTTACCTATATATACACACAATCACAGACACATTTTTACATGTGCATGCATCCGTATGAAACCTCCAGAGTATACTAGTGCTGGTGAGCTCAGAGCAAGAATGGTTTTCTTATGTTTCCATGGTTCTGTATTTCAGTCTGAGGCCTGCAGCACACCGTCCACTTTATCGACCGCTCATGCAGGAATGATTAATGAAAGCGGCCAGCGTTGCGTTTAGAGAATGCCAACGCACAAACCACGACCGTCAGGGAGTAGCAATCAGTCAGTCAGGATGATTGACAGGCCTTCGAACGGCCATTGACATCTGAGCCTCATTTCAGAGAGTTGTAGTCGAAGCAGCAGAAATCCTGACGTACGGACAGGAAGCTTAATAAGCATGTTTATATGTGTGTGTGGATATGTGTAAGATGCTTCTGGGTATGCATGATTTCCAACACGTACCTGTGATAGTGTGTGTGTGTGTGTGTGTGTGTGTGTGTGTGTGTGTGTGTGTGTGTGTGTGTGTGTGTGTGTGTGTGTGTGTGTGTGTGTGTGTGTGTGTGTGTGTGTGTGTGTGTGTGTGTGTGTGTGTGTGTGTGTGTGTGTGTGTGTGTGTCTTTATTAGGATTAGTAGCACTAGCCTGAGCATTGGCTTATTGGGTCTTCACACTATAGGCACCGAAACACAACAATTATAAACAATACAGCTCATCTCAAGAAAAATTAACAAAAAAGATGGAAGTGAAACAGAAATGATTATCCTGTAACTACCATTATCGAACATGCAATTAACAACCAAACAAAACCTCAATAATTAATTACAAAATTCCACTACAAATAAAAAAAAAGTAAAAAAAACAAACTGACGGAATTGACGGAAAAGACAAGGATTACAATTTCCAGAAAATAATGAATACAAAATTATAATTCATAACACACTTCTCCTACAAATACAATAAATAGTCATACTTCAAACAAATTAAATACAGGTCTGAAAGAACAAGGATTACAATTCCAAGAAAATATGGAGTTAAAATAATAATAATAAATAAAAATGAAATAAAATAAAATTCTCTGCCATTTGTTTTCGCTTCTGTTGCATATCGTGTGTGTGTGTGTGTGTGTGTGTGTGTGTGTGTGTGTGTGTGTGTGTGTGTGTGTGTGTGTGTGTGTGTGTGTGTTGCTCAGGAACAGGTTCATGCTATATCTGGATCATGCGATGTCTGAAATTCCTCTCTTGGGAAATCCCCGTTCACTGATTTCAACACATCCTGCAGGAGTGGATGAAGAAGAGGTTGTTCACTGCGTGTGTGTGTGTGTGTGTGTGTGTGTGTGTGTGTGTGTGTGTGTGTGTGTGTGATTTACGTTGTGTGGTTTTACTGCTTCGTTTGTCGCAGTGCAACAAAAACAAAGTGTCTCGGCGTCCCCTTCCTCGTGTGATCAGGTGCTTCTTCTCGTTTCACACCCGCCTTCCTGTGATAACGCAGATTGATCACCTCCCTTTTGCACAGGTCGTTATTATGCACACAAGCATGCGTAGTATTCATCTCCACCCCAACAATATGTGCACAGAGTGACCTTTCCCTCTATGGATATTCAATAAAAGTCTTTATGCTCTCAAGTGGAAACAGTGAGCAGTCCATATAAACACCTAATCTCCACTTCTCACCTCGCGCCGAAATATCTTTATGTGCAGCACCATCAGGAAGCTGTTCGAGGGGAAAATGTATTCACTCTGTAATCTATAGTTTCTATTAGCAGGAGGAATATTCAGGTTATCTTTCTGCTGCTGCTGGACACTCACCTTCAGATGGCCTTGAACACGCAGCTAACCAATAACACATGAGCACATACTACAGTTTAGAAAAGCAGGAATAAAATCTGAGCTGACAGAAAATGCTCAGTTTTAGTTTAATACGCACAGTTAAGCTCACACACACTGTTTTATAAAACATATAGGTTCACCTGCTGAATTAAAAACAGAACTTTGAGATTTTTGGAATACAAATTTGGAAATGTAAAAAAAGAAAATCTGAATTTGAAAAGAAATCTGAATTTTTTCAAAAGAGTCTGATTTAAAAAAAGTTATATTATTTCAGATTTTTTTTTTAAAAGTCAGATTCTTTTCAAAAAAGTCATTTTTTTTTCCAAAAAGTCAGTTTTTTTCATAAATTGAGAAAAATAAATTATGGAACAAATCTGAACGATGTAGAGTCAGGAATTTCAAAATACATTTTATTTTTGAGAAAAAAGTGAGAATTTTGGAAAAAAATTGAAACCTGGAAAAAAAATCGAAACGTGGTAAAAAGTCAGACTCTTTTAAAAAAAAAGTCAGAAGTATGTTAAAAGTCAGTAATTTGAAAAAAGTGAGATTGTTTCGAAAAAAATGAGATTTCTGAAAAATGTCTAAAAAGACTAAAATATTTCAACAAATTGAGAAATTTGTAAAAAAGTTAGAAGTCTGAAAAACATCGAAATAAGAAAATAAAAATTGAAATTAGAAGAACAAATCTGTAAAGTTTTGTGAAAAAATGTGAGAATTTTGAGAGAAAACATTTGAGAATTTTCGGGGATTCCGAGAATTTATAAAGAAAATCATTAGGGCCAGGTGTAAAAATAAATAAAAGATCTCATAAAGCAGATTCAGGCAGTAGAGATATATTCACACGCAAAGTATTATCCTACAGAACAGCTGACAGAAAAGAGATGACATCTGATCCTTTACAACAAACGCTATATGCTCTTTTTAGGTTTTTTCTATCACTGTAATACTTCTAGTAATCTCCAACATTTGGAAGAGAAACTCCCTCTACAGGGAACACAGGGATGTTAGCCGTTGCAGACCATTGACATGCACTAAAACCTATAGAACACACTACAGGCCACACCACAAAAAGCAGAATAAGGGCTCTTTACTGTAAATAACAGCCGTTGTCCTGAAGTGACAGGATTAAAATCGGGACGGCGTTGACTTTTACAGAGAACAGAGCGACTTCAGAAAGAGTGAAGGTCCCGGCGGTTTGTTCATTAAATAAAAGGTTAGCTCTCACGTAGACAGACATTAAAACAACTTGTCTGTGACAGAATGACTCACTGGATGTCGTGTTATACCTGGAGTGATATTTCACTTCGGTGCAACAGTTTTTAGTCGTGGCTTTCATTAGCTGTGAAGTGGCTGTCATCAGTATTTACCGTCACGTCGCCTCTGTTTCTCTACGAGTTGTGAGTTAGACCTGGAGGCTGGAACATCATGAGAGAGAGTCTCTGTTTGTGAAGTGCAAGGTCAAACCTGAAGTCAAAAAGCAGGAGACAAATCTTGTTTCTCTGTTCTCTTTTTCTCACAAGGGAACATCTTTTATATTGTATCAGAGTTTTTGTTGCACACCTGAGACTTGACTGCTGTGATACTTCCTTTGTTTGTGATGAAACACATATATCACAAACACACAAGTCAAATGTTCCTCTTGAATCAATGCAAGCCCTTTTAACTATAAAATATTTTTAATTTATTTTGGAAGAGGATGCTTGGAGCTGCAGCGTCATTAAATATGTATTGACAGGATGTAACAGATGTTAAGCCTTTTTGTTATTAAATATCTTTCTTGGATAGAAACTAATAATTGAAGCTCACAAGCGTAGAAAAAGTGGGGAAATTAATTGAAAAGAACCCTGACTGTTGTGTGCTTTTAGTGTTTAGTACCTGTCTGTCTTCTTCTGCTGTTCCCTTTAGTGTTTACTACCTGTCTGTCTTCTTCTACTGTTCCCTTTAGTATTTAATTCCTGTCCGTCTTCTTCTGTCGATTTCTCTTACATCCAGAGCTCTCTCTTTTAACCTCTTTCCTTTTCTTATTGTCTTATTCTTTTCTTTACTGGGGACAGTTTAGCCATCATGAATACAAAGTATTTGTGTTCTCCACAAATATAAAAATTAATATTCAAAAAGTATTCCACTGTGTTTTCTGATAAAGAAAACTAATGTTTGTTGTCCACAGCTGACCTTATATATATATACCGGACTTCTTTCTGTGGATTGATATGACTGCACAAAGTGCCTTAATTCTCCTTAGCAACAGTCTGTTCTCCTTAGCAACGGTCTGCTAGTGGAAAATAACAGACCTCAGCAATGTCCAAATTGACCAATCAGAATCAAGTATTCAACAAACGAGAAATGTGCGTCTATAGGCTGCATACATAAACACAGTTAACCTGTTAAGCTTTTTTGTCACGAAACTGTGTCTCAGGGCTTCTTAACATTTAACAAACTATGAATGTGTCATACCCTCCTAACGGGAAGAAACTCAGCTAACTGACGATATGAACCATTTTTACAGAAACAAAACACAAGTCTCACAAGAAGCGTCTAAATAAGCCCTGAGCGATAAAATGCTAACACACTTAGCACAGAACTCACGGTAGAAATACTTTATTACTTATCGGATCTGCACAAACAAGATATCAGCTAGCAAGCTGAGATTCCACAGATTCTAGAAACATAAGTATCATCACTGTGCAATCAAAACTCGCGACAGGGGAAGCTAACTCAGACAACACACGACTTAGCTTTACGGAGGAAACACGGAAAATAGTCTTACCTTTTGTGCCTGTTTCTGATCAAAAGTCGTGTTCAACTGCATCAAAACGATAAAAACGCTGCTGAAGGTTAATCCAATGTGTCTGTGTCACTTTGAAATGATTACTGATAATCCATCAGCAATAAGCCTATTTTTCCGTTTTCAGTTTTCAGTTTTCAGAGCGTAACATAGCTTTCGGTTTGGGCAAACTGCGTGCGCATCACTCTCACTCTTCAATGGTAACGTGTAGGTGGATTTAGGAACTTCCCCTTCGATTCTATTGGCTCTAACGGTTCAAAAGAGGTGTCAATCACCACAATCGAACGAGGGGGGCCAGAGACATGGAAAATGCACCCAAATGACCCCAGACGTGGGTTTATTTTTCTAAACCTTTCTAAAAAGCTTTTAGTCTCCGATCCCATCATTCAAGGGTAGTTTTCACTATAAGTAATGTTTTCTTTTTGGACGGACACAATAATTTACATTTTTGTACTATGTTCAATCTGAATTTACTTTAAAATAAAAAACATCTATATTGATTTTGACTTTTCTACATCCGACTCACAGGTTTATCATTACTTTGAGAAAAAAGATTATTAATTTACCCCTTTTAGAAGTGAAGATATAGTAATTTGTTCTGGGAATCTCCTTCTCGAGCCTGAGACCTGAAAAACTGGCTCAGGGCTTAACAGGTTAAGAAGATACATTATAAGAAAAGGACCAAAAACGAAAACAATTATAGAAAACTATATCTTAAAAAACAAACTATTATAACATTTAACCATAAACTATTTTAAAAGGAGTTTTAATTTACGGTCAGTGAAATTGAGTAGAAAACTTTTTTTATTCAACTTGTCCACTTCAGTGTGATCTCCACAGGAAAGAATATCTATTTAGCAAAAAAATAATATTTTAACATTTAAATATAAACAATGTTAACCCTGTAAGGCCCCCGGTTGTAATTTAAAAACATTATTTTAAGCTATACTAAAAAAGTCAGTATATGGTTTTTTTGACGGTCAGTGAACAACATTTTTGATTCAACTTGACATTTTTGATTGAACTTGTCCACTTCAGTGTGATATCTTCGGGACAAATCTGTCTTTTTCCTGCGGTGGTAAACACCGAGATGAAGGTCAGAGTCAGAGATCAGAGTCGTAGAACACTATTTAGCAAAACAAACAATTATAACATTTAACCACAAACAATTTTAAAAGGAGTTTTGATTTGTGGTCAGTCAACGAAATTCATTAGAAGACTTTTTTTATTGTTCACTTCAGTGTTTTCCACAGGGACGAATCTGTCTTTTTTCTCGCGGTGGTAAACACCAAGATGAAGGTCAGAGTCAGAGATCACGGTCGCAGCAGAGCAGATTTCTCTGGGATTTATGTTCCTGCTGAAGGCCTGAACAGGAAGGTGGAGTCTCAGAAATCATCCCGTGTCAGAAAGCATACCATCGAGCTTCAGCCAAATTAAAGTTACCGTGTTATTTACGACGCTGCCCTCGGGCTCTTTCATTTGTTCTGCAGGTATTTATCACTCACATCGCCCATCATAACAAATCAGAACATATATATTTTTCTCCGTGATCAATCTCCCAAGTCTCTCTAATGAAAAACCATCGACTGCTGCCGGAGTTCGCTACCATCTCTGCAATAATGAACTTCTGGGCAGGTTCATTTCCAAAACTTGATGTATGATAATACATTATTGATTAGCAGACAGAGACAGATTTGCACCATAAATAACAGAGTATATTATCAATGCCCCCTCAGCACTGTAACTCGGTTACACACTGGGCCGATTCCTGGAAATGTTTGCAGCTACTGTACATTTCTGTAATTAAAGTGCAGCTGGACGGCAGGAGAAGACGGATGTGTTACATCTGGTTTCATGTAGAAAGAGCGAGAGGGAAGAGATTCAGGGTGCTTTTTAATTTGAGTTTTCTTACATATAATGCAAATGGATGATCCCCCCAAATCAGTATGACATCTCCATTAATATTTCAGCATGGTTCAAATTCAAAAACTATTCTTATTGAAGCTTGTTTTACATTTTCATCTCCTGTAGACTTTGATTAATTTTCATCCATAGATCTTACATTTAATCTTGAATTATATAACCTTTTTATTGTCTGTTTAGTTTGTTTATAAAGCATATTCTATAAATCGTGAAGCAATTCTGTCTTTTAAGGCAACTTTATTCAAACTCAGTAACATAAGTATACAGGTATTTTTAATTTAAGACCTCATTCAAACAGTTTGAGTAAAAAAAAAGGCAAACATTTTGAATAATTTTCAATTTAATGTACATTTTTTATCAGAAATTCTAAATTGATCCTGCGATGCATCATTACATTTCTTATTAATGTTATTATTGTGGAAATGAGATGAAAATACACCTTTTTCTAACATAAAAAAAACATTTGGAAACACTTAAAATTTGACCCATTTAACTGGACGGTTAAAAACTAAATGGACACTACACAATTTCAGACAGTTGACTCATCACGGTAACTTTGGGGTGTTCCACCTGGAAAAAAATATATTTTCCAACGCTTTTGTGTTGTAAGTGACCAATGGGACAATCATTTTTTTAATTGGTCCAGTATTGAGTGAAAAAGCTGAAACCAGCAAACTATTTCCAAGAAAATCACTCGGGGAAATTACACACCGTCAATATTTGAACTTTTTAAAGTGCTTGTTTTTGCCCCAGACAGGATCAGATTAATATTCCAGTGTTTAACAACCTTATTGAAAAGACCCTAAAGAAACATAAAAAGGTTTTCTTTAGCGTTTTTCTTGATTTGGTTTGAAAGTACATCGTGGAGAATTGCCCCGAGAGATTACGTCAGCAGCGCTCAATACTGAACCAATTAAAATAAAGGGTTGCTCCCATTAGTCACCTTGACACAGAAAACCTAGGGAAATATTGTCCAGGTTGAAAAACATCAATTAGCCTTTAATTGTAGAGTTTAATGTCATTATCACGAATTGAAAGAAAATATAATAATAGTCTTATAATAATAAGTTGATTAAGTTCAAGTTTACTTTACAAAACCTGCAAGTTGGTGTTATTTATTAGATTACAGACTTCAAATTTCATTTCAAAGCTGCCCTCAAAGCTTTTTCATTTAGGAAGGTTTTAATTTCACATGAAACCTATTAAGGCTGCTGGACTGCAGAGGATCCAGAGAGCCTTCAGAGACACGACTGCATGCATTTTTAACTCAGCGTGTCCCAACAGGAAGCGAAACACCAAGCCTTTTGCTCATTAAACTGTATGAAGAGACTGCTGATTAAAAACAGCATTTACACCGATTCCAGTCATCCATTAAGTTCCAGGTTTCCGTTAAGAATCCTAATGTTTGCACCCTTTTTCGATGTGGTCCCACAAAGTGTATTTACCGAGCGACACTGGTAGTGTGCAGAAATTGAAAGGGAATATTGCACATAGCACAGTTATCTTTTCAACAGAACTGTATCAAACATAATGGTAAAATAGTATGAAGTGTATTCACGTGCTTTAACTGTTTCTAGAAGGTGCCTAGCCATTATAGTGAATTTCCAACAGGTTTATTACCCTTACACTTGGTTGAATAGTGAGTTTAAGAGTCTCTTTCCCAATGTAAGTCAATGGAAACTTTTCTTTTTGGACCCAATTGACGTCACGGACTGACATAAAAGTTGTAGTTCCACCGTTTGCGTCAACATGTGGCGCTCTTCCCCAGTTTTTATGCTAAGCTAGGCTAATCGTCTACAGTCTAATAGTCAACCAAAGAGCGGTATTTAATCTATTCGACAAAATGTCTTTAGGAGAGTCCCTGTGTCAACATCTAGTTATAATATCATGTTTATTTCAGTTCCTATAGTCCTAAATGAATATGTTTCAGCACACAGCCATGTAGGATTTGCATGGATAACCGAACACAACACGTTTGCACACTTGATTGCATTTAATGTCCCACACAGAGGATTGTGATTCATGCGAGACTCTGGACATTTCCCCAGTGAGGAAGCAGACTTTGAACAGTTTGCAGCATGTTGAAAATGTTGGCAGCAGGAGCAGAAAAAATACAGGCCAAAGCGAACCTTTTAAGCAAACACAAACACAGCCAGAGTCAGTGTTTACCTGATGATCTGCTCTGCAAATACTCCAGGAGAAATGGCTCGGAAATGAACCAATTTCCTTCAAAAGAAATCGGACTGAGGGAGTTCGACTCTAGGACCAAACGTGAGGAAAACTGCTTTAAAGTTGACTATTTCCCCACAATTTCAATTCCTATCTGCATACCCCTTTTAATATATTAGGATTTCCCCCAAATTGAATGGCTCCATGTGAAATAGAAACATATTTTTGCCTTCACTTTCTGTCTTAATTCCTTCTTGCAAATCTAAATCTAAATGTTTAGCTTTGTGTTGTCTCCACAAGTTGAAAACAATATTTGTTATAAAAGTCTTGTCTCATAAAATTGCTCATAATTGGACTGAGGGGGTTTGTCTTTCTGCCCTTTCAATGCGAAAATATCACAATCCCTGTGTTTTTTAACCATCAGTGAGGATATCTTTACAGCTTTAGAGTTGACCATTGCCCCACAATTTCAACTCTAAAATACCTGCATACCCCTTTTCATATATCTGGATTTCTTGCAAACTTAAGTCGTGTTTTGTCTTGTGTTGTTTCCACGAGTTGACAACAAAATATCTCAAAGTCTTGTATTATTAAAGTGCTCGTAAATGGACGGTTTTTCCTTCAAAGGTGCCTATGATGCTCTTTATCAAGTACTTGTTTGTATTTTGTCCCTCTACTGTAACGTGTTGACTTTTCACCCTCTGTCTGAAACCAGAGCCCAGTCTGCTCTGATTGGTTAGCTGGGCGGCTCTGTTGTGATTGGTCAACCAGCTTAGAGATGTCCCGCCCCTTAGCCTATCACGTTACAATGTGTTGGAGCGCTAGCCAATTGGAGTGCGAGTGTTCCATAGTGATGTCATTACATTATGGAAGTAAACACAGGAGTCCAATGGAGGCGTTTCAGGAAGAAGTTAAAAGTCAAGAATTTGAAACATTTGAGATTTTTGAAAAATAAGGCCGATTTTTTTATAAAAAGAACAATTTTTTTCACCAAATTGAGATTTTTGTAAAAAAGTTAGAATTATGACAAAAGTCAGGAATCAAAAATAGAAAAAAATAAAATAATAAATAAAAACAGGATTCTGCACATGTATTAAAGAAGATGATTAGGACCACGTGCAAAAGGAACATTACAGCGTACAGAGAAGAGATAGCAGCTGATCCTTTTACAACAAACACTATAATGCTCTTTTTAGGTTTTTAATAACACTGTAATCCTGATACTAACCCCCAACATTTGGGAGAGAAACTCCATCTTGGAACACAGGGATTTTATCCTTTGCAGACCATTGACATGCACTAAAACCTATATAACACACATACAGGCAAGAGGAACATTTCTAAAGGAATACTAGGGCCTTTTAAAAAAGATATCAGAGCGAGGGGAGTTTGACTTTCTGCCCTTTCAATGTGAACATGTCCCTCTCTCTGGTGACGGTGGAGCGGTGGAGTGTGTGACGCCGCTCAGCCATCCGAGAATCAGGCCTTCATTTGTAGTGTTGAGTGAGTGTTTGCTGCCTATCTGTTAGTGCCAGGGAAGAGAGCGGCCCTTTGCTTTCCTGAGTGTTACTAAATGCCAGGATGAGATCAATTAGGGATCCAGGTCTTCAGAGGCTTTAGGAACATAATGAGGAACACTTAGGGCTAATGATTGGAGCTTTGCATTAGCCCACACCTCGCTCTCCTCGCTGTGTGCATATTAGACCCTGGCACAGGACGACTCAGCGCTTTTTCTTTCCTTCTTCCACTTCGTTGCTGCCTCAGCATTGGCCACGCGTCTCCCAAGTATAGCCACGGCCAGCATTGATCGGGAATAATTCAAGCAAATCCCAACTTTGATCAGGGAAAGTCGGAGAACATGGACGCTCGGGGAGGGGGAAGATTATCAACGAGTGCAGATGGAGAGACCTTGAACACACCGTCATGTTGGTTTATTGTGAAACGCTTTAATCCACAGTGGCCCCATTGCACTCTGGGAAAGTGTATACGTCTACAAATTGAAAAGCATTGAAAGCATTTTGTATAATATCCCAAGTTGAAAAGCACATTTGAGACTCAAAACACAACTGATGATGACAAACCCTCATTATTCATTATAGTATATATATATATATATATATATATATTCAATAAAGTATCTATCTATCTATCTATCTATCTCTCTCTCTCTCTTTCTCTCTCTCTCTCTCTCTCTCTCTCTCTCTCTCTCTCTATCTATCTATCTATCTATCTATCTATCTATCTATCTATCTATCTATCTATCTATCTATCTATCTATCTATCTATCTATCTATCTATCTATCTATCTATCTATCTATCTATCTATCTATCTATCTATCTATCTATAGCTTTTTATAATGAGGTATAATAGTACAATATTTATTTAAATATTCAACATCGTTACCGGTTTTCCTCTGGGTTTTTGGAACCCACAACTCCAATACTCAGTTACTTGCTTTAATAAGTCTGGATTTCAACCAAATTAAATACTTAAAGTGTTCAAGAGCATTAAGTATTTTAAGTTATGTGGAAGCAGCAATACAAAGATGTGTTGTCTTTAAGTGTTAAAAGAATACGCTGATAGCTGTTTTGTGACAACAAATAGCAAAGAAGACAGACTTGTTGCACCAGTAACAAGGATTAATGCTAATTCATCGTTTGATTTATCAGTGTATATTAACAATGCTGGGGTGAGAATTCACAGGTGTGTGGAAGTGTTTGTTGGTACTCGACAGAAAAAAACTGATGCACTGTTTCTTCAAGTTCCTGAGTTTTAGTATACACAAGTATATACTTATACACAGGTAAATATTTATACACAAGAGTATTTAGAAGCCCTGACACCTCGGATTATGTGTGTAACTAATCTACGTGTCTTTACATGTATGTCCAGAGCAGCTAACAGTTACAACTTATAACATTCATGTTAAGTCTTACCATTAACCCAATGTTTACTTTGTCTGCCATATTTCTATGAATTATCATGGGCAGGAACTCATTTTTCCGATTATTCCAACAGTACATGAATGCAGCAATACTCCTGCAAGGTACTATTTGTTTCCACTCGCTGCTTTTTGGATTCCCATCAGGAACAGTGCCTGGGTTTATTGGTTTGAATCGGGTTTATTCATAGAAAGAGACAGCCACAGTTTCAGTGCGAACTACCATTTGAAAGCAGGTTGGCTTTTAAAAGCACTATCTGATCTAGGGCCGTGCGATTATGGCAAAAATCCTAATCACGATTATTTGGGTCAATAATTGATATCACGATTATTAAATACGATTATTCATTGACTTTGAAAAAATCAATTTATTGAACTTTAAAGCAAATACAAATAATAATTTGAACAGTATCTTTTTAACTGTTGATTTCCCTGAACGTATAATTCAACTGAAAAACCAATACAAAAATAAATAAAATAAGTGATACATTTATATCTACATTTAAATAAATAATATCAAAATAATAAATACCAATAAACAAGATCAACAAATATTTTGGAGCGCACTTCCACAAGCTACTAAACATATATAAATATGATAAATTAGATCAAAATTAATTAGATCAAATATGTTGCAGTGCACGGTCACAACCAAGCAAAACAAAATAATTGTTTTTTCCGATTATGTTGTTTTCGTAATTGTGGCAGGCCAAAATCGTAATTGCGATTAAAATATGATTAATTGCACAGCCCTAATCTGATCTATGGGACAAACATTTATGCAAATATAAAAGCACCTGGCAGACATTTGTCTCTGTGACCCGATGAATATGTATTTTGTGGAGGATAACAGTGAAATGTATTTGTATTTGTTAATATTAGATTCAGAGGGATTACAACCTGCAGGGCTTACATCCTGAAGTCACGTGCAGAAACCTGCCGGGTAGACAGAGACTATTTTTAGGGATATTTTGGGGACCTTTGCCAAAACGCAGAAAGAGCAAGTTGTCCATCAGCTCGACTGCGCTCTCTACAGACTCCATAATCCCATTCCAGTTTGACCTGTGAAATTGCTCCAGTTTTAAGAAGCAGAGTGGCGTTGACCTCTTTGGGAAGTATTGATTTGTTGTGTTGTTTATAACAGGATTGTGAAGTAATATGGCAGAGAGGAATGTTGCATATAGCTTCAGTTGGATCAAAATCAGGTTAAGTGTTTGATACAAAGTTAACTGTACGCTGTCCAGATGTGACATGATGTGCCGCTCATTCCTCTCTCCGTGGATCATCTATTGATTTCATGTAACCTTTGTTAGTTCAGGGATTGTTGAAGCTGTTGTGGAGGATTATAAGATCTCTCTGCTCTTCATTTTGACACTTAGGCTTGTCAAAAGAAGATCTCCAAAACAGGAAGTGCTTTTTAATGAGCTTCAACACTGCATGTGATCTCAGCAGTCATGGGATACAAACCACCAACCTACATTTTATTGGTTTTAAACGTTCTAGTTTGAGGAAAGGTAAAAAGTGAGCTTTACTCCAGTTCCACTTATTTTCTGTAGCTTTCAGAAAATGGCTCAGTTGTCATCTTGTGACCTCAATATGAACTTTAGTTATTGTTTTTTTATTAATTTATATTGTGCATATTCCTTAAAAAAGTTCAAAATACTAACAAACAGAGGTACACAGAAAATCCCAGGTTAGGTAGTTATAGTAAGTGAGATACCAAAGCAAATTCCTTGTATGTGGAAACATACCTGGCAGTAAACTTGATTCTGATTCTGATTCTGAACTCAGTGGAAAAAGGGGCAGAGATGGCAACAGTACACACATCCTTTACTCAAGTAGAAGTACACACATCCTTTACTCAAGTAGAAGTACAGATACTCGTGTTTAAAAATACTCTGGTAAAAGTAGAAGTACTGACTAAACTTCTTTACTCAAGTTAAAGTAAAGAAGTATGGGCTTCGAAATGTACTTCAGTAAAAAGTTCCCATAACTAGCAGCTGTTTTAAAGAGTACCTGACCTCCCTTTATATTAATAGAACAATAATGTCATTGTTAGCTAATGAATGTTTCCATGCTGAACAACGGCAACATGACAACGTTTTCATTGGTCCCTCTTCTTTAGAGAAGACCAGGAAATGATGGATACACGGATCGTGTTCAAATCAATAGGCACGCAATGACTCTAAATAATAATGATCACGCCACCAAACACACATTCAAACTAAAGTAACCAGCCTGTTTGGGAAATGAGAGAAGTAGAAAGTACAGGTATTTGTGTTCAACATGTAAGAAGTAGAAAGAACAGGTATTTGTGTTCAACATGTAAGAAGTAGAAAGTATAGGTATTTGTGTTCAACATGTAAGAAGTAGAAAGTATAGGTATTTGTGTTCAACATGTAAGAAGTAGAAAGTATAGGTATTTGTGTTCAACATGTAAGAAGTAGAAAGTATAGGTATTTGGGTTCAACATGTAAGAAGTAGAAAGTATAGGTATTTGTGTTCAACATGTAAGAAGTAGAAAGTATAGGTATTTGGGTTCAACATGTAAGAAGTAGAAAGTACAGGTATTTGGGTTCAACATGTAAGAAGTAGAAAGTACAGGTATTTGGGTTCAACATGTAAGAAGTAAAAAGTACAGGTATTTGTGTTCAACATGTGAGAAGTAGAAAGTACAGGTATTTGGGTTCAACATGTAAGAAGTAGAAAGTACAGGTATTTGTGTTCAACATGTAAGAAGTAGAAAGTACAGGTATTTGGGTTCAACATGTAAGAAGTAGAAAGTACAGGTATTTGTGTTCAAAATGTAAGAAGTAGAAAGTACAGGTATTTGTGTTCAACATGTAAGAAGTCAAAGTTAAAAACCGTCAGAAGTAGTGGAGTAAAGTACTCATAACAGAAAAATATACTTAAGTACATTAACGAAGTATTTGTACTTCACTACTTCCCACCTCTGAAAAGGGGTATTATAGATTTAGAGGTCACCAGTACAGTAGGCGTTCTTCTTCTTCTTCTTCTTCCCCCTCTTCTTCGTTCACAGTGTCAGTGCAATTCAGCCCGGACTGTCCCATGGGAAACATGCAAGGGAAATGCTGATTGTGTGGAGGACACAGTGGTGTAATCCTCTGTGACGAATCAGATTGCAGCGTCATCAGCCCAGCAGTGTGTTTTTTCTACACTAATTTGAAAGCCATTTCACACAGGGTCTTATGCCTCATTGTATCATGTTTGCAGCGTGCCTGAACAACAGAAATGTGTCGTTTTTTGAAGCGAGAATCCTGATCCTATCACCCTCCTGTCCCCCCTCCTTGTTGTCGTTATAAAGAGGATTACGCTCAGATTTGTCACGTCGCGGGAATTATTGGTGCCGAGATAATCTCTGATCCACCTAATTTGCTGTTGCAGAGAAAGGAATTGGATGAAGTGTGATGGCTTCAGAGTCCTGATGTCTACTCATTGATCGGTGTCAGCTGTTTTTGGGAGAGGTCCATTATCTGATCATTGACGCTTTAGCCGTGGTGCGTTCACTGCACGTTGTCCATACCGATTCTCCTGGGACACCTGAGGTTGTTCTGCTCTGATATATAAAGGAACTACAGCACGGTCACATGACTTCTCGTCACCACCGCTAAGCTAAAGGTGGCTAATGTTGGGCTATAAAGGAACTACAGCACGGTCACATGACTTCTCATCACCACCGCTAAGCTAAAGGCGGCTAATGTTGGGCTATAAAGGAACTACAGCACGGTCACATGACTTCACGTCACCACCGCTAAGCTAAAGGTGGCTAATGTTGGGCTATAAAGGAACTACAGCACGGTCACATGACTTCACCTCACCACCGCTAAGCTAAAGGTGGCTAATGTTGGGCTATAAAGGAACTACAGCACGGTCACATGACTTCACGTCACCACCGCTAAGCTAAAGGAGGCTAATGTTGGGCTATAAAGGAACTACAGCACGGTCACATGACTTCACGTCACCACCGCTAAGCTAAAGGCGGCTAATGTTGGGTTATAAAGGAACTACAGCACGGTCACATGACTTCTCATCACCACCGCTAAGCTAAAGGCGGCTAATGTTGGGCTATAAAGGAACTACAGCACGGTCACATGACTTCACGTCACCACCGCTAAGCTAAAGGTGGCTAATGTTGGGCTATAAAGAAACTACAGCACGGTCACATGACTTCACCTCACCACCGCTAAGCTAAAGGTGGCTAATGTTGGGCTATAAAGGAACTACAGCACGGTCACATGACTTCACGTCACCACCGCTAAGCTAAAGGTGGCTAATGTTGGGCGTGATGACGTTTAGTCGTCTCATTCAGACACTTGTTAGCAACCGCCGTTTTTTTAATTCATCAGTGGGGTATTTACTGACGTATTTGATGTCTAAATATCTTCAGCTTGTGTTAACCAAATACTTTATTTCAGGCTAACAACCAAAAACACACTCAGAAAACCATTGACATCTAGACCAGAGGACAGGGAGTTTTTAGAACTTAGTCCTGCACCACTCTTGAGATTGGAGTTATTTTCTGTTGAATCTAGACGGGAAAATGTAGAGATTTTTCTCCGGGGACACCTCAGGTTGTTCTGCTCTGATAACATATCGACATCTGTAACGCTCTTCACTAACGCTCATCAGTCACTCTCTGACCTCGAGGAGAGTGAGATATTCAAACAGACCATCACAGCAGATGGGTGGTCATGTTATTGATTAGATCTCAGATAATTTTCACAGTGAACACAATCATGTCCTCCATGATTTTAATTTGGAGAAAAGGTTGTTGGAAGAAGGGAAGAAAGCAGTATGGGAGCAGGAGGGATGTTATTTGTGTGTTGTTGTTGTCACAATAAAATGCAAACTGACACATAGAGATTTATTATTGTTGTCAGGTGGTGCACAACATTTTTGTCAACAGTAGGTCTTCAAAACAGCAAGAGCATTTTTTACAAGCTTCAAAATGCTAATTATCTCTTCATTGTTATGATCAAAACTTGCTTTTTATGTGTTTTTATTTGTTTTAAATTGTTGTAGTTTGACAAAAAACAAAAAAATAAGCTTCACTTTCGTTTCAATAACTAGTTCGTTCTGTAGCGTTCAATCAAAATGTTATCATACTTTCGTTTTGTGCTTCTTCGTTGTTTTGTATTCTAAAATAAATCTCTGTGGACAAGAAGCAGTTAATAAGTTATCTTGAGCAAAGGTGATGGAAAAGAAAGAGTAGGAAAAGAAAAGACTGGATGACAGAGTTACATTTACAGCAGCATCAGTAAATGCGACATTCAAAATACTTTTTTGCAAACTGACACAGAGGCTCATTGATGTTGTCAGGCGGAGCACAACATGGTACGTCTCCGGGCCCTCCTCTTTTTGGATGCAAATTAAACACAACATGTCCTCGTACCTTAGCGACAGAACAGGGTGATTTATAGTGACTCCCAAAACAACATGGCTGTTCTATTTAGCGCTTTGAATCTGATTAGGTCAGGAAATAAAACTACTTGCTTAGGTTTATGGGTTAGGGTTCCTGTTGTGATTCCTGAGACTTTTTTTAATTGGTGTCACTTTCTAACAATCCTACTGGTTTCCACAAATTATTTACCAGCTTTATCACTTAACTGCTAAGCTAAAGGTGGCTAATGTTGGGTTATAAAGGAACTACAGCACGGTCACATGACTTCACGTCACCATCGCTAAGCTAAAGGTGGCTAATGTTGGGCTATAAAGGAACTACAGCACGGTCACATGACTTCACGTCACCACCGCTAAGCTAAAGGCAGCTAATGTTGGGCTATAAAGGAACTACAGTACGGTCACATGACTTCACGTCACCACCGCTAAGCTAAAGGTGGCTAATGTTGGGCTATAAAGGAACTACAGCACGGTCACATGACTTCACGTCACCACTGCTAAGCTAAAGGTGGCTAATGTTGGGCTGTAAAGGAACTACAGCACGGTCACATGACTTCACGTCACCACCGCTAAGCTAAAGGAGGCTAATGTTGGGCTATAAAGGAACTACAGCACGGTCACATGACTTCACGTCACCACCGCTAAGCTAAAGGTGGCTAATGTTGGGCGTGATGACGTTTTAATCGTCTCATTTAGACACTTGTTAGCAACCGCCGTTTTTAAATCCACCAGTGGGGTATTTACTGACGTATTTTATGTCTAAATATATTCAGCTTGTGTTAACCAAAGACTTTATTTCAGGCTAACAACCAAAAACACATTCAGAAAACCATAGACTTTAAGACCAGAGGACAGGGAGGTTTTAGAACTTATTCCTGCACCACACTTATTTTCGGGTGAATCTAGACAATATAGAGAGTATTTTTGCGAGTACAAAAATGTCCTGAATCTGTTTTTGGACCTCAGTGAACGGCCATCACTTCAGGGCTTCATCTCAGAGACCTCTGGCTTTGATAACACTCTGAGGTGTGACAAATGTTGTCTGTGTGCACTGGCATTTCACTAATTATCATCTCTCCACACGGGAGGTGAACATTTCAAAGACCACAAATGCTACAAACCCTTCATGTATCTCGGCCCTGATCCGCCTAGAGCGCGCCTTTATCCACTTGTTTATTTGTTCCAGATTTGTCCGTTTCCCAGTGGACTCGGAGTGAATCATGAGGCAGCAGAATGAGTCAAAACGCCTCACGAGTGTTTGTCATTCAGTCCCTCAAACTGTGTTCGTCCCCTCTGTGACTTACGTCGTGCCGAGCCTGGATTTAGATCTGGATTTATTCACTCAGCCAGAGTTTAGGAGGGTACGTCAGTGGAATGGGATGCACTGGGTTTAATGACTCTACTTTATGACTTTTCACCATGTTTTGTTCTTACATCGTTTAGCTTGTTGGTTTTCATCATCGTTATTATTTATGAGACACGTTTGTATTCATGTAATTTATGTAATGTCAACGTACTTTCAGCAGCATCATCAATATCCTCAGTTATGATCATTATAACATCGTTATCAGTGTCCTGATTTATGATCGTTTATAATATCATCAGTGTCGCTGTTTAACGTCGCAGACAAACCAGCGTGTGTGTGTGTGTGTGTGTGTGTGTGTGTGTGTGTGTGTGTGTGTGTGTGTGTGTGTGTGTGTGTGTGTGTGTGTGTGTGTGTGTGTGTGTGTGTGTGTGTGTGTGTGTGTGTGTGTGTGTGTGTGTGTCTGCATAATTAGATTTCTGATGTTTTTCACTGATGAGGTGTGTGTTAGTGTGTTGTTAATACAAGTGTGTGGGAATCTGCTTACCTACAGTGTTGGCAAGTAACTAAGTACATGTACTCTAAAGTACAAGTACATCAAAGTAGTATTTGAGGTGCTGCCTAAGATACTACTACTACTTCATACTACTTTTATGCAACCTTTGCTGACCATTTACATGCACTAAAACCTAGAGAACACACTTCAGGGAAAGGAACAGCCAAAAAAGAATAATAGGGTTTCTTTAAGAACTACTTTACTTAGAGGTAAAGGGTGTAAGTACTTCTTCCTCCTGCTTATTTGTGCTTCTTCATTCAGTCTCTGTGTACATGAACGCCTCATGAGACATGCACTAACAGGGGATTTGCTTCTCTTTAGTTAGTCTCCTCATCACGCCCGCTCTATAATTTGTGTTTTCACTCAGTGGACCGTGATTCTGATCAGCATTTTCCTGATAAAGCGACAGTGCTGACTGCATTACGTGTTTATGAATTGCTAATGTCGCCATTTATCATGCCGCACGTCACGGTTTACCATATTGAAAGTCACGGTTAGCGGTTTTACATTTACAAGGTGAACATTTAGGCGCGATCGAGTGTATCATCTGTCATTTTAATTCATGAGAGATGAATGCGCTCTCCTCCCCCGCACTCCTCAGGAGATACAGCTAATGGCTGAATATTTACATACTGACTTTTAACACTTTAAACTCTTACATTTGCTCTTACAGACTTTGGAAATAGTTTTATTGTTAAAAGGGGGCAAGAGAGGTAACTCGGTGGACTCTCTGAACTTTAAAGAAGTCCTATTACACTTTCTGGGGTTTTCCCTTTCCTATAGTGTGTTCTACAGGTTTTGGTGCATGTAAATGGTCTGCAAAGGCTACAGTTGAATTGTCACATGTCACAGTAGAGGCACTAAACAATAATATGAAACGTGACAATAAGCGGAATATGTTCTTATCGTCTTAAAGAGGACACATTCCGCTTATTTTCATGTCTCATGAGTAGGGTTGCAAAGGGGCAGAACATTTCCGGTAAGTTTCCGGTAAATTTCCATGGGAAGTTAAGCTGGGGAATTTTGGAAATATTCCATATTGGAAACCTTCCATGGGAATAATGGGAATAATGGGAATTTATGGGAACTAACTGGGAATTGAGGGTAATGTAATCTAATTGTATCGTATCCAAGCATAAATATAAACAGTTCGTTTTGTCATCCATACAAAATGATTAATTAAAAAACATGACATTTCAACAGATTTATTTGTAAGTAGAACAGAACAAGTTTTAATTATTTTATTGAACAATCATTTGTTTCATTGAAGAACAAAAACATGAATGTTGAGTTAAATATTACTCATCCCCCAAACACCACTCATTCAAAAATGAACAAAAATACACCCCCATCCAAAAATCCTCACTAGAAATCATGTGTGCATGTGATGGAGGAATGCTCAGTGCCTGTAGGGGGTGTGGCCTCAATAGCCATGCAGTAAGCAGTGTGCTATGTGCATGTGATTGAGGAATGGCATGGATATTCAAGTGTACTTGAATGGCATCTGTTTGTTTTAGTCAAGATTATGCTAAAATATGCTTTCACCAACTATATTGAAGTTCCCTATGAAGAGCCAGCCTTCAATTTTGAAAATTCTCAGTTTATTCCCATAAATTCCCGTTAATTCCCATGGAAAGTTTCCATCTTCCCGGAACTTTGCAACCCTACTCATGAGGCGTTCATGTACACAGAGACTGAATTAAGAAGTATAAATAAGCAGAACGAGGAAGTACTTAAATTCTTTACCTCTAAGTAAAGTAGTTCTTAAAGAAGCCCTATTGTTATTTGTCGACTTTCCCTTTCCCTGTAGTGTGTTCTATAGGTTTTAGTGCATGTAAATGGTCTGCAAAGGCTAAAATCCCTAAAAAAAAAAGGGAGTTTTTATTCTGACAGGTATAATTACATACTACATTTTTGTATAGCTGTCGCATAAATGTAGTATGAAGTAGTAGTAGTATCTGAGTAGATGTACATAGTTACTTGCCAATACTGTATTCAAACAGGTTCACACACACTTGTATTACGTACGCACTCCTTTGAACACTTGAAAAGTCAGTTCAGTTCAGTCGCCTGAACTCAACTTCCTCAGGAATTCATGTTGTCTGTTTTCAATCATTGATACTTCACTGGACCTCTGAGTGCTGCAAAGTGAAGATGTATGAATTATTCCTTATAAACACATTTCATAACTTTATCTAACTCACTGTGGAAGTTTGGCAGCACTCAAAAATGTAAAAGACATTCAAATAAATGTTTTATATGTTTGTATGAATCATTTTTTGGTCAGTAGAGTTAATGACTAGCGAGCTGAATTTAAATGTAGAGACTTTTTAATGATTCTACTTTCTCACAGGCTTTAATAATGATAATTTGCATTGCATTTTAATTCATAGATTTATTATTTTTTACAAATGTTTCCAAATGTTCGCACAAACCTTTGTTTTCAAACTGCGTGTTGGTGTCAAATGACCGGGCAACCTGCTCCAATGTTGAATCTATTTAAGACATTTTAATTAAGTAAATTATTCATCCTGAAGAATGTTGTGGCTGCTCCATCACATAAAACTCTATAAATGATTCACGAGACAGAAATTCAGCATGGCATATGTAATATAAATTCAATTAACCAAGTGGGTCAAGCAGAATGTAAAGAAGCGTTCAGCAGCATCTGATGCAGACAGGATGGTATCAAATCTAATACAGTATATACATACAGTATATATGGGTTATATCATATTCTTCAGATAGAAATGGTTTGTCTTTTTCAAATGAGCTTTTTTTAATATCTTGTTTCTGAAATGTGAAATAGTTCTGCCCTATTGGTATTTTTTACAATCATTGCAATACGGGCTCGTGCAATAAACAAATTGCAAGAGGCGCAAAATATGTAACAGCAAAATATGCATAAATGTTATTCTATATTAAGAATTGCATATATGTTTCAGCTTGCAAATATTATTCTACGGACTTAAGAATAAAATATCTTTGTTTGATGCAAGTCCTGTTAAGAAATCACACCAATTAGTCATTTTTCCAAATTGCCCAACCCTATTTTAAAGAGGCCCTATTCAGCTTCTTTTTTATTTGCTGTAGTGTGTTCTACTGATTTTAGTGCATGGGAATGGTCTGCAAAGGCTAACATAGACTTTTTAAAGTAAAGACACTACATACTGATATACACCTGAACATCAGCAGGAGAGGACTCTTTAAAGTAGAGACGCTACATACTGATATACACCTGAACATCAGCAGGAGAGGACTCTTTAAAGTAGAGACACTACATACTGATATACACCTGAACATCAGCAGGAGAGGACTCTTTAAAGTAGAGACACTACATACTGATGTACACCTGAACATCAGCAGGAGAGGACTCTTTAAAGTAGAGACACTACATACTGATATACACCTGAACATCAGCAGGAGAGGACTCTTTAAAGTAGAGACACTACATACTGATATACACCTGAACATCAGCAGGAGAGGACTCTTTAAAGTAGAGACACTACATACTGATATACACCTGAACATCAGCAGGAGAGGACTCTTTAAAGTAGAGACACTAAATACTGATATGAACCTGAACATCAGCAGGAGAGGACTCTTTAAAGTAGAGACACTAAATACTGATATGAACCTGAAAATGAGCATTATATGTCCTCTTTAAAAAGAGCTGGATGGAGCTTCCTGTGTGCAGTTGTTGAATCGCTCATTGTGCGTCTGTACTCGGATGAAATGGGTCAGTACAGCAGCGTATTTATAGCCCGGATCACACTGCTGTCCGTTCTCTTTCTCCAGGCGCAGCGGGAAGTGATGCAATCACACAAACTGCACTACAACTGCTAATGCAGTTCCCCTGCGAGGCCACGGGTCACTCCAGTCCCGCTCTGAACCGAGTCACTGTCACTTTAATTCAATCCAACTCACGCTGCAAACTATTTTATATCCAATCCCAACACTCGCCTGTTTTAAAATGTCCTTACAGCCGGAAACACGAGAAGTAAAAGCCACATAAATTACTGATAACCTCACCGTTTCACCTCGAGTTATAGATGAGCAGTTGTGGAAAAGTACTCTTTTACACAAGTAATTTAAGAAATACCACGGTCTAATACGACATTGCAAATTAAATTCCTGAGTTCAAAAGTAGTATTTGCAAAATGTCCTGAAAGTATGAAAAGGTATGCAGAATGGCTTTTTTTAAGTTAAAGTGTTGTGTTATTATATAAATAACATATGCTGGTTTTATCACTCACAAATACACACTTTTTATGTTGTTTTTCGTCAACTTGGAGCAAATGTTTGATATGTTTTGTACTACTAAATAGTTTAGTAGTATGTTTATGCACATCCTTTAAAGTATTTAGCAAGTATGAAATAAATAGTGTGATGAAGTGGCACACATATATTTATACTCAAGTAAAGTCCAAAATACATTTACTCAAGTACTGTACATAAGTATATCCTTAGGACCCATTCAGGGATAAGACTTTCGGCTTAAGGTAAAGAAAATACTTAAGTTTTGATTAAAGTTAAGAATTGGGATCTGTACAAGTGTGTGTGTGTGTGTGTGTGTGTATGTGTGTGTGTGTGTGTGTGTGTGTATATGTGTGTGTGTGTGTGTGTGTGTTTGTGTGTTTGTGTGTGTGTGTGTATGTGTGTGTGTGTGTTTGTGTGTTTGTGTGTGTGTGTATGTGTGTGTGTGTGTGTGTGTTTATGTGTGTGTGTGTGTGTGTGTGTATATTCTATAGATATTGGTTGCATTGCATCCTCATTAATGTCAGTAGTCTTGTTTATTTTGCAATAATGTAAGTACACAGGCAGCTTGGATCGATCCATCATCTCTGTGTGTGTGTGTGTATGTGTGTGTGTGTGTGTGTGTGTGTGTGTGTGTGTGTGTGTGTGTGTGTGTGTGTGTGTGTGTGTGTGTGTGTGTGTGTGTGTGTGTGTGTGTGTGTGTGTGTGTGTGTGTGTGTGTGTGTGTGTTATTGATTGTTAAAGCTGCAGTCATTGTATGTCTGAGGCTACAGAAAGTTACGCAGAGAGCCTTTAATGAGCATGATGGGCTTAATAAGGTAAAAGGAGTCCACTGTGCACGGCGGCTCATTGGAAAATCAATGCAGGACACCGGCTGGTTAAGTGATTAGAGCATTAGTTTAAATAACTACTTTAAGAAAGACGGTGTGTAATAACCCCTAATGCATTTCACTGCTGTCAGCATGCACTGTAAAGGTTCACTTTTAATTATTCACTTTTTTAATTAGATTAAGAAAGAAGGTAATGAAGTTAAATGATAATGAATTTATCGAATCAGGTGGGAAGGGATCCACCTTAAGTGCAAGCCTCCAGGAGTACAAAGATATGAATGAAACCATGAATGATTTAATTAAATGTATGTATAAATTACTAATATGTTTGTTGTTGTGTCTTAGTACAACATAAAGTGATAATTCCTCAGTTTCATACAACCCTTTTATATAAATGATTTCATTATACAGTATATACATACAATTACCAAACATGGAGGTATTTTTATAGCCAACTTTCTTGGAGTTAAATGTTTGGAAAACACATGATAGACAAATATATAATTTAAGGTTATTCAGACAAGGATTTTGGAACCAATGTTCTTCATTAGACAAAACAACGTAATGAAGTTAAATGATGAAGAAGTTATCTAATCTGGTGGGGACAGATCTTCAGCCCAGTGTATTCTGCAAGCCTTCAGGAGTACAAATATATGAATGAAACCATGAACTATTTAATTAATTTCTTTACAAATTACTAATATTTTTGTTCTGTCTTCGTGCAAAATATAAAGTGATAATTCCTCGGTTTCATACACCCCTTTTATGCATCATGCATTATTGTATTTCTTCTTAAAACATACCATAAGTGGAATACATAATAATTTCATTAAACAATTTTCAAACACAGAATGCATTTTTATAGCCAGGTTTCTTGGAGTGAAATGTATGAAGCACATGATAGGCAAATATATAATTTAAGGACAAGGATTTTGTTTTGTTTGTCCAAAGAAAAACAATCAAGTTTGGTTTGCAGAAATGCAGAATCCTTATTGATTATCCAGATGTGTCTTTGACCTGGTGTTCGTTAAAAGAGGATATGAGCCACCACTGACCCCTCTAGAATATGTGGTGCAAACCTTCGTTCTGCATCACATTATTTTTGTTCTTCATGACCATGTTATTTAATGTGTCTCCGTGAAAAATGATCACCATTTCCTTTGTGTGATGTTGGGAGGAGACATTAAGCTGCAAAAGTATGTGTTACTTAATATCATTGGAAAACGTAGAAATGGATATTAGCAATGACAAGCTAAAAATGTCTAGCAATAACACACAAATTGACCTATGAAAAAGGTGTTTGATTCCTACGTCATTTGGTGAAACAAGTCTGGTTTTTCACTTATGTGGATGAAGTTTGATGAATTCTGGAAGACAGGATGTTTGAAACATGCTTGATGGCTTGAGGCTTTAATGTGCACATTTTGTGGCATCCTTAATGCTAATCAAGTTCTGATTTTGTTATTCATCCCCATGTTATTTAATTTGTCTCCATGAAATAGTGTCATTTCCTTTTTGTGATGTATTTCCATGTGATGTTGGGGTGGAGCACTAACCTGCATAAGTCTGTGCCAATTAATCTAATTGGAAGATGTGTACATGGACATTTGAATTGAATATAAACAGAAGATTGAAATGACAAGCAAAAAGCAAAACATGTGTAGCGATAACAGACAAAATAACCCAAGAAATAACAGTGAATACGTCATTTTGTGAATCAAGACTGGTTTTTCCACTTATGGAAATGAAGGTTGTTTGATGAATCCTTGAAGAAAGGATTGTTGAAACATGTTAGATGGCTTTTAGGCTTTAAGGTGCGCATTTTGTGGCACATAATGCTAATCAAGGCTGTTTTGAGTCATTTGAGTGTAGTAGTTGTTGACCGGAGGCCTAGGGTTAGGATTAGGATTAGGCCTAGGGTTAGGATTAGGCCTAGGGTTAGGGTTAGGGTTAGGATTAGGGTTAGGGTTAGGGTTAGGCCTAGGGTTAGGATTAGGGTTAGGATTAGGCCTAGGGTTAGGATTAGGGTTAGGATTAGGGTTAGGATTAGGCCTAGGGTTAGGATTAGGCCTAGGGTTAGGATTAGGGTTAGGATTAGGGTTAGGGTTAGGGTTAGGATTAGGCCTAGGGTTAGGATTAGGGTTAGGGTTAGGATTAGGCCTAGGGTTAGGATTAGGCCTAGGGTTAGGATTAGGGTTAGGATTAGGGTTAGGGTTAGGATTAGGCCTAGGGTTAGGATTAGGGTTAGGATTAGGCCTAGGGTTAGGGTTAGGGTTAGGATTAGGGTTAGGATTAGGCCTAGGGTTAGGATTAGGGTTAGGATTAGGGTTAGGGTTAGGATTAGGGTTAGGGTTAGGGTTAGGATTAGGGTTAGGGTTAGGATTAGGCCTAGTGTTAGGATTAGGGTTAGGATTAGGGTTAGGGTTAGGATTAGGGTTAGGGTTAGCCGCTTAGGACAGATAATATGATCAGTTTCTTGGCTGCTTGTATCCATACAATGCTGTTGAAGATTATAAATAACTTTGGATGGCTCAACAAGTCATACAGAGAAGTGTTATGACTATTATGTAATCTAGTTATTATCAAAAGTTCTCTTTCTCATTATAATCATTGTTTTTTCTTCTTTATGCTTCTTCTTCTCAGCACATTTTCCATTCTATTTTCTAGCCTGGCAGCATCGAAAGAAGCTGCGGCGAGGAAAGCTGCCACCCCGATGCCGCCCTCCGAGTTCCTGGACAAACTCATGGGCAAAGTCTCGGGTTACGACGCCAGAATTCGACCAAATTTTAAAGGTAGGAGCTGCCTCTATGGCTCGGTCGGATAAATCAGGAAAAGTAACGACACAATGGTAATGTGTTGTTTCTGCATTTCATTACATTGTCTTACTGTAAATGCCTTTTTTAAGGGTTTAGTCAATCACAAAGGAAGGTTTGTATTCATGTGTTTCATTAAAAAAGATGTACATAGATGTTACTACAATTCTGTTGCTTTGTGTTTTAATCATCTCAATGTTTTTCGTTTGTTCTCAATTTGTCGATCTCTTTCATTTGCTCTTTGCAGTGTTCCACAAAGGTAAATGTGCCCATTGTTCAACATGTATACAACCAGGTGTTAGATCCCCAAACCCCCAACCCTTTCCCTGCACTTCTAGCCTCCCATAGGTCAACAACATCCCGTTAAGATATCTGGGATCTCTTGTTATCATGGTGCTAGTTGGCTACATTCCTTGGTATCCACACAATAACTGAGTGCTTGTTTTGGTGGTCAAGGCAATGTGGCTCTCTCCCACAAGTCTGCTGCTCAATGATCTCATGATAATGATGATGATGATGATTCTGGTGATGATGTTAATATAATAATGACCTCTCCCTGAATGGAAGCTCCCATAAAGACTCATGTCAGAGGTTTCTATATTAAACTTTCTCTCATTAGGGAACACAGTTGGACATTAATACGTTTGTACCACATTAGAAAACTGGGGCAATCCTCCATATTCATTAAAGTGTATGAATAATACAAGACGTTCTAAAAAAAATCCCCAAAATGTTGGAGTAATTGGACCGGACAGACCTTTCAGTGCTTCAGAACAAACTTGAATTTCACTTTGTGTTTTTCAACAGAAAAGCCTTGTTGCATGTTAAATACTGACATATCTTAGTTTTCAGAATGGATGCTGTATATTTACTTTGAATACGTTTTAGTGTACAAAACATTAGCACCCTTACGATATTCCACCTTCCTGTATTGAAGTCTTCACTCCAATGCCAGTATATTATGTATTGGATCATATACCTACATTTATTAACTTTTTAACATAAACTTAGAAGCATCTTCCTTGATGATCTGGAAAATAAAGCTTGTGTATAATTTTAAAATGCTCTGGAAATGAATCAAACGTTTACATCTATTTCCTATCTTCTTGTAAATTGGCTTAAGAATTGACTTTATTAAAATTGCAATTGTATCAATCAGCTGAGGGTTTGGCTACAGCAAATCGCTAACTTAAAACCCCTGTAAACCTCCACTATTGGAACTAATAAAACCTGCAGGAATGATGTAATATATGTTTTTAATATACAGTATATAACAGGTGAAATGAATAGGTGTCCTAATGTTTTGTACACACAGGACTGCGGGAATGTGCAGCAGTGAACCTCAGCTTATATTTATGAATGCTGTCATGGAGCTTATTTTTATTTTTTTTTGCTGAACCCATAATGGCATAACCCATTATTTGGTTTGTTCGTGGGATATCGCAGCTCAACTGGGACGGGTGGGGGGGTTTTACCGTGACCAAAGTGTGTATTATTAAACTGCCGCGGCTGCAGAACGTCCCTCCTGACCGGCTGAGAATTTGATCGGATGTACAGCGAGGAATCTTCACGAGTCCATTTTGGAGACCATTTTTATTTTTTGAATTTAATTTCTCCTCAGCTGTAGTTTGGCAACAATCCAGGGAGATTTACTGCGACTCGTGCTGCGTTGACCTTTACAAATCAGGATTTGAACAGCCCGACAGGACAGTTATTTGAATTGATGGCTTTTATATATTTTCCATTCTTCTAATGTGATGTAATAAAGAAAGTTAGATGCAGATGAAAGTGCTCTCTGGCAGTGTGTTAGACAATAACAAACCTCCAGCTGACGTCAGCAAGCTTTGATGATTTCCAACACAACAAACGACCCTTAAAATAATTAGAATTAATGTTTCTTTCTCTTCTTTTTGGGTTATTGTGTTTCAGAACAATCTGTGATGAAGATACTCAGGACGTATTTTATGTCATCTGCTCGTTGTGTGGTTGTTAGCAGTCGGGGCCCGATGAGAGTTTCCACCCTCAGTCACGGCTGTCAGGCGTAGCGTGAGCTCTCTCGCTCATTCATGCTCTTTCTGTTTCTGTGTGTTTGTCCCCGACCAGCTAACTACGCCGCTGCATTAATCACATTCATGAAATAAACAGCCTGACAGCCCTGCTCCTTAATAAACTCTGGAGGAAAAGGGAACAAAATGAGAGGGAAGCAGTGGGGGTGAAAGTGGAAGACTGCCCTTGTGCAACAGTTCACAAATGTTCCATAGTCAATAAATGGAGGAGAAAAACATGCTAAGATTTTGAGATTGAATTGTGCAGAATGATCCATACAATAAGTACCCATAGTCATCCTGAAACCCTAGTTTGAAAGACCCTTATTTGGTTTAATAATATTAATAATAATATAACTAGTAAATAACAATATACACAACAGATGTTAGGACCTTGTTACATTGTATCCTCAACATAGGATTTTAAAATTGCAGTTTTAGAAGGCGATGGTTGGAGAGCTTGATAAAATCTGAGTTTGATGTCAATTTGTTTGCTAGGAATCATCATATATTCAAAAGACTGATAAAGCAGAGATTATGGTGGTGTCTAAGCATGGTTACTAGCAAAATTATTACCTAGCAATCCATCCAAAAATCTGAAGGCCGCATCTTGATGCTTACCCTCGATTTTTGAAAGCCTTAACAATTCAAGTTCAATGCCTAACCTTAACAATCTGGCGAGAGTTTAACAAGTCAAGGTTAAGGTCTTGTCCTGCAATTAACTAGCAATCAAACCCTCTTCAGAACAAGGTCACCCTTCTTTCTATATGTCCTTAAAGAGCTTCAATCTTTAAAAGATGCTCGTTGACTTTGACCCAACCATGACCCGCTTTCTAACCCTGTTCAGGCAAAGTTGTGGTCTTAGCTAGCCATGAAACACACTTACACTGCTTTCCAGTTAAAAACCAGGATGTAAATGTCATACTTAATCAAAACCAGTCACTAACTAGATAGTGTGCTAGCTAATTAATTCACTATCTAATTCTATATTAGCTTGATAACTAACTTGTGTAGCGACACAATCATGACCTGCTTGCTAACAACATTCTAACACATTTGTGGTGTTAGCTAGCGATGAAACACAATTGAAAACAAAGTCAGAACAGTGATAACCAGTTAAACATCTGGGAGTAAATGTCATGTTAGCTCACAACCAGTCACTAACTAGATAGTGTGCTAGCTAGTTAGTTCAACTACATGCTAGCTTGATGGCTAACTTGTGTAGTGTAAATTGAGAGGTATATGATGTGTCCATAGCTTTAAATGAAGGGATACAAAGCGAGTAATCTGATTTCTTACCTCCTCTATGAACTCCCTACCATCACAATAGATTATAATTAGGACTATTGTTTAAGTTTTTTGTTTTCTCTGTATTGTTTCTGTTCTGATTTTATGTAAAGCGTCTTTGAGCATTAGGAAAAACGCTATAAATATCCCATGTATTATTATTATTATTATTATTATTATTATTATTATTATTATAATATGCAAATGGAACGCAAGAGCGACGTAGTTCTAGAACTCCCTTTGGAATGTTAGAGTGTTCCGTCCCAATGGAATGCGTCGGGATTCCGGAATGTTCAATCTGCTACATACATACCGCCGCCTACACACCTCATCCAATTAGCACCAGCCCCGTTAATTCTGCCGTACAGCAGCAACAGGGGAAAAAGGGAAGAGATATGTTGCCGCAAGCTACAGATGTGCCAGCATGAGAGGAACTGACACTGATCATGACCGGGGGTCCACTGTGAGGACAGGAAGAAAAAAAAGAGAAGCTTCCGATTGATTTAGCAGGTTCCTCCATGGGAGACAGAGGAGAGCAAACACTTCTGACACATTCAGGACGACACATGTATAATCTATGAGTTCGTCCGTTGTTTCATTCTCTCTTCCTGCTTTGTCATTCTTTCATTTGTTCTTCTGCTTCTTCGTTTTCTCATGTGGCTCCTATCTCACATCATTCATCCATTTCAGGGTTTTATTACCTTGATTCCTTCCCTGTTGTTTTCTTAAAGTAACATTTCTTAGCCCTTATTTATTCTGCCATGGGTTAGCTTTCTTTTTCCTGTCAGCTTCGATCTTTAATTCTTCTTCAGTAGTTTAACCTGCGTCATACCTTCCTTTACTGTCCGATAAATCCATCATTTCATTTAAGTATTCCGCTTATTTCCTTCTATACTGCAATCAGTGATTTTTATTTTTGATATTCTCCCGTGTAATGTAATCTATAAAGTCGTAATTTGATCATGTCTCCCATAATTTCACTTACATTTTCCATTTCCACCAACATTCTTCTTGTTACCATGCTTCTGTCATCCCTTCCTGAAAGTATTTTCTTTAAACATCCATTTTCCATTTACCAGGCTGAAAGACATATCCATTAGTACAGTGAACGCCCCATGCATTCTCTCTCCTCTGACCTTCATCCCCCCTCCTCTCCTCATCCCTCCTCAGTATTCGAGTCTTGTTTACCGACCCCACTGATTCGTGAAACAAATTGGACTCCTTTGAACCAGTTGACCAGACACAAGTCGAGTTTACAGAGCATCAAAAGAGGCTTTAGAGTTCCTCAGCAGTGAAGGAGTGAGACGTAGTGAACGTAATATTCCTGAATATCCACATAGAAGTAGTGGAGTACAAATACTTCGTTACTGTACTTAAGTACATTTTTCTCGTATCAGTACTTTACTCCACTACTTATTTTTCTGACAACTTTTTACTTTCTACTTCTTACATTTCTAACACAAATACCTGTACTTTCTACTTCTCACATTTCCCAAACAGGCTGGTTCCTTTAGTTTGAATGTGTGTTTGGTGGCGTGATCATTATTATTTAGAGTCATTGCGTGCCTATTGATTTGAACACGATCCGTGTATCCATCATTTCCTGGTCTTCTCTAAAGAAGAGGGACCAATGAAAACGTTGTCATGTTGCCGTTGTTCAGCATGGAAACATTCATTAGCTAACAATGACATTATTGTTCTATTAATATAAAGGTAGGTCAGGTACTCTTTAAAACAGCTGCTAGTTATGGGTACTTTTTACTGAAGTACATTTCAAAGCCCTCTTTACTTTTACTTGAGTAAAGAAGTTTAGTCAGTACTTCTACTTTTACCAGAGTATTTTTAAACACGAGTATCTGTACTTCTACTTGAGTAAAGGATGTGTGTACTTTTGCCATCTCTGCTTCAGATACTGTTTGCACCAGAAAGAGTGTAATTCTCTCCAGTCTGAGAGTGTGTGCACACTTGATGAATGGCTCAGACTGGAGCTCTGACTCGCCCCCCGCTCCGCCATAACCTTGTCCTTCCTCATCACTCACGCTGAGCGGCATCGAGCACGGTGACCGCGAGCCAGCTTCTGGTTTTAAGTTCAACCAGAACGAGCTTTCTATTGTTCCTGCCACCTCCATTTCCTCCTCTGAGGCAGGACTCTGTGGTGAAAAGACCCTGAACGCGCCAGCGACCTTAAAATCCAGTGAGCATCAGGGGGTTTTTGTGGGTCTACTTCAGCAGGTTTTCATTTCTCTCTCCAACAGCCACTGTGGTTGCGTTAGCTTGGGTTCGCTTCTTAGGATACAATCTTTTTATTTCATGCTGCTCCCACGGTTGGTTTGACAAATCCGCCTCCTTCTCGTTGCTCTTAAATCCCAGTGATGATCAGGGTTAAAAAAGAAATTGGGAATCCAGCACTGTGTCACTTTGCTTTTGAGCTGAATGACGCACTCTTTCTCGTGGCGAGCAGACACGAGTAAATATACAACGTACGGCAGTATATTTACATGTTTGGCTTCCTCCTTTCTCCATCTCTCTTTCTCTTTGTCTTTAGCTGGAGTACTTGTTACTACACAAAGAGACACTACTCTGTACTACACTTGTGTTGTACTACACCCTCCATGTTTATTTTTTCGCATCTCTTTTCTCCTTGTCAGGGTTGAACGTGCCGAGGTGGGACTGTGGTTATTAGCCGTCGGAGCTTGACGTTCATTTGGTGTTATCAGCACTTGCTTAATGGCTACTTAATGGGATTAATGGGCATAAGGTAATGAGCGTGGTTGTAGGGCGGGGAGAAGTGGATGGGTCATGGAAGGGGGGAGAGAAAGAGAAGAGAAGGAAGGAAAGGAAAGGTAGCTTTGCAAACGGCTAGCCGAATCGGAGGGATTTGCTTACGGCAGGAGATTGGAAAGAACTGCAGATGTGCAATCCAGGATCTCACTCTGCAAACACAGAATCTGTTTCCACTAGCTTAGTGCCAGAGTATTGATGCTAACACAGTTCCCAGTGGGCTTCAGTATTGCTGTTATGTATAACACACATGAATGAGCAGCACCGAGATACAAACTGTAATGTCTACTCCCTCTTCCTCCTGTTATCGGTATTTCTCTCAGAGCTACTCTCTACAAGGAAACATAGAAATGTGCTGCAGTTAGGGGACATCCTCGCCCAGAGTAGGGTCTCTTTGCTCTTTTAGTATTCTGGGTAATAGCCCTATCTTTTCCAAGCCAGGAAATTTGGATGGGGACGATATTGCACAGAGCGAGGAATTTTAATGTCGCTGCAGAGGTGACTCTCTCCTGAGTTATGACGAAAATATTGATCACGCTTCAACGTCTAGCGGGAGGAGGTGGAACGGCAAGGGCAGCGAAGAGAGGAATATTGAAGAGGGTAATGGTAAAAGGCAGCCAAACGTACGAGGGCACTCAAGACCGTCCGACTGATGGGAGGGGGGCGGGGGGGGAGAGGAGCGGGAGAACGAGAGGATGTTAGCTCGGAGGGGGGAGAAGTACTCAGATCTTGTACTTGAGTAAAAGTAGAAGTACTCAGATCTTGTACTTGAGTAAAAGTAGAAGTACTCAGATCTTGTACTTGAGTAAAAGTAGAAGTACCAGAGTGTAGGAATACTCTGTTACAGTAAAAGTCCTGCATTCAAAATGTTCCTCAAGTGAAAGTAGAAAAGTATTCTCATCAAAATATAGTGAAAGTAGCGACAGTAAAAGTAGTCGTTGTGCAGATTGGTCCATTTCAGAATAATATATATGATATGTTTTATAATGATTGATCATTAAAGTGTTCTCAAAGCTGGTAAAGGTGCAGCTAGTTTGAATGACTTTGTATACTGCAGGGTAGCTTGTGGATTTACTCCAGGTGGAACTAAAGTCTGATTTAACACTTGATTATATTTCACATCATTCATCCACATCTGTGAAGTAACTAAAGGTATTCAATACATTGTTGTTTAGTAAAAGTACACTATTTACCTCTGAACTGTAGTGGAGTAGAAGTACAAAGACACAACAAAAAGTAAAGTACAATTCTCTTAAGTACTTTAGTAAATCTACTTTGTTACTTTACACAACTGGGAATCCAAAAGTAGAAGTAGAGCTCCGTACATCATCAAGAGCTGAAAGACAAATCATCAAACTGGTAATTAGAAATCTGCCAAATGAGCCGTGTTGTCAAATGAATGAACTCCCCATCTCCTCGGGCTATAACTACCTCACCTCATTATTGTTTCTTCTGGATCTAAAGATAGTAAGAAACGTGGATTTTCTTTAGCTCCAGGCGATGTAAGGCTGATCTGAGATGTGTAAGAACAGTTGACGGCTTCATTACTGCGTCCTCCTCCCTCTGCAGTCCACTGGTCCGTGGCTAATACGTTTAATAGGAGGGGACTACTGCTTTAAAAAAAGGCCATTCAGTCAATCCCATCACACCTCTAATTAGCAACTGGAGGGGAAATATGTTGAGCCCACCGTATCAATCTTAAGGCATGATGGAAAGATTGATGCATGATAGTCTATTTGTCAGCATAGTGAACCTGGAAATGTTGAGTAGCCCAAAGTTTTATGATATAAATGTATATTAGGGGTCACCAGCTCATAGAAACTGCCAAATGCTAACCTGCATATGTTGGGCAATTAGCATCCGAAACAGGTTTATTACCAGGTAGGTTAACACATACGAGGAATTTGACTTGGTGCTGTGGTGCATAACATAACAAATATAGCAGTATTTACATTGAATATGGTTGAAATCGTAGAAATAGAATTGGAATAAAGTGTGTGCAGTAATGAAAAACAAGATATTGTATACAAATGAGCATTAGTTGCATTATTTAGCATTAATAAGCATATGCAGATAAGAGCTGAAAAGTGGCTTGCCGATTTGGACAATGTTGGGTTGGTTTTTGAGGTTATTGATGATGTTGATTTCATGTCTGACATTGTTAGGATCGAAAATGGCCGTTTTGCGTCCCCTAAATCTTTATAATCGACCCACAATTCATCATAATCAGCCCACTGGGAGAAAACATATGGATTCTTTCTGGTTAAAACTGCAATTGTTGAATGAATACTTTCTGAATACATCTTCCACGCCTGCATAAAGGTAGTAAGGTAATGTTTCCACGCCGCACATAGCAGATGTGTCTAATCGTTTGGCAACCAGGGAGTACACCTAGGACAGGAAGAAACATTTAGTGAAATCCCTGTTCACATTTAACAAAAAGAGACCTTTGTTTTCCAACACACAGCCAAGCTTCACCTCCCCTGCAAAGCCAGGAGAATTGATTCATCACAGTGCTAGTAATTAGCTCCCGTTATGAGATCCCCGCTGCCAGCAAAGCCCCGAAAACCAAAGCGTTGGAGGTTTTAATGCCAGGATCAGGTGCTCGATGTTCGACAGGCTTTCGGCCGGGGGGCTAAGCCCGAGCTTAACTCTGACACAGAGAGATTGCAGTGCGCAGAAGAGAGAGGAAAAATTGCCTTTCATGGATTCAGGCAGATTATAGAGTTTAAGTCACCTGTCTACAACAGTTCATGGTCACGACGAATACCTTCCATCTATCTTAGGAGCCATTTCCAGCTTCTTTTCAGGCTGACAATGACAGATTACAATATCGCTCGCAGACTTCTTCGCGGCGCGGTCACCATCCTTCACAATGGCAGTTGTCAAGTACAGAAAAGCAGGCCAGGCCCGGTTTAATGGGGTTCGGAGGTAAAATAGGACATCAATCAACAAAGCTGAGATATAGGAGGAAAGAAATCTCCTCTGTTTGTATCGAGGGGACATCTGTCTGGAATCAGTTCATAGTACAAAGAAATATGAAGACAATGCAGAGGTGGGAAGTAACTAAGTACATTTACTCAAGTACAATTTTAAGATACTTGTACTTTACTTAGGTATTTCCATTTTATGCTACTTAATACTTCTACTCCACTACAGTTCAGAGGTAACTGGTGTACTTTGACTCCACTACATGTATTTAACCCTGCAGTATACAAAGTCATTCAAACTAGCTGCACCTTTACCAGCTTTGAGAACACTTTCATGATCAATCATTATAAAACATATCATATATATTATTCTGAAATGGACCAATCTGCACAATGACTACTTTTACTGTCGCTACTTTCACTATATTTTGATGATAATACTTTTCTACTTTTACTTGAGGAACATTTTGAATGCAGGACTTTTACTGTAACAGAGTATTCCTACACTCTGGTACTTCTACTTTTACTCAAGTACAAGACCTGGGTACTTCTACTTTTACTCAAGTACAAGATCTGAGTACTTCTACTTTTACTCAAGTACAAGATCTGAGTACTTCTACTATTACTCAAGTACAAGATCTGAGTACTTCTACTTTTCACTCAAGTACAAGATCTGAGTACTTCTACTTTTACTCAAGTACAAGATCTGAGTACTTCTACTTTTCACTGAAGTACAATATCTGAGTACTTCTACTTTTACTCAAGTACAAGATCTGACTACTTCTCCCACCTCTGGGAAAATGAAGTATTTCATTCTGATGAAATCACAGGCTGTTCGCTGACATTTCTAAGCGATGTTGTGAATTAATTGCAAAGAAAAACACTTTCTGTCATCCCGCACAGATGTGATCATTATTTGCTCAAAAACATGACATTTGTGAAGGTCAGAAATGAGCTGTTCACTGGTCGACCTTTAGATGAAGATATTTCTGGAGTCTAGACAAGGACTATAAGTTCACAATCTTTGAGACAATTGGGTATGAACACTTTTCAAGTTGGTGTATTTTTTGCGGCCATTAAGGCTGACAGCTAGTGATGTGGGGTTGATTGAGAGGACAGTAAAAGCTGTCTTTGACATTCTCAAACTTTCGAGACAAATCCGATAAGCCAATACTCTTCAATAATACAACAGTCTTTTGTAGAAAGGAGCAACTTTCCTGCAGTGAACGGGGGCATTATCACTGAGGAACAATCAATCTGTTTGCCTTAACGTCTAATTCTGTGACATTAGCAGGTTGGCATTTTTCCAATATGAATCAACCTCTGCAGAGACTAAAAGTTCCCTTTCTGGGGTAAAACTGAAATGATGTGGCCCATTTTCTGGGAGGGGTGGAAGTTAAACCTTTTGTCTTTTTCAATGGGATCCATTTTCAGCCAAATGACTTCAAATTAATGGCGTCCATTTGGAGAAAGACTATAATTTAATTTCCAAATCATTTATCCATTCCTTCGGGGTTACAGCTTAATTTTTTCGATGGAGGATTTTAATCCATTTTGAAAACTTTGTTAGTTGTTCAATGCAACTCAACACCAACTTGTTGCCCAAAAAAGACAAGTGTATTTTCCTAAAAAGGCCAAATGAGACACAAATAAGAACAAAGCCAGTAAAATGATTTGGCCCTTTTGGGAGGGGTGGAAGTAGAACATTTTGTCTTTTTCAATGGGCTCCATTTCAGCCAATTGACTTCAAATGAATGGCGCCCATTTGAAGAAAGACTATAATTGAATTTCAGATTTCTAAATGATTTATCATTTAGTTACAGTTGGTTGGTTACAGCTCCATTACGAGGGGGGAAATAATCAATTTTGAGAACTTTGTTACTTGTTTCATTTGTTAGTCGTTCAATGCAACATAACACCAACTTGTTGCCCAAAAAAGACAAGTGTATTTTCCTAAAAAGGCCAAATGAGACACAAATCAAAACAAAGCCAGTGAAATGACGTGTGCCTATTTGCAAATGGTCGAAGATGTACATGTATTGGGAGCGATGGAAGCAGTTTTGTCTTTTTCAATGGGCGCCATTAAGTTGAAGTCAATTGGCTGAAATGGAGAAAGACTATCATTTTATTTCAGATTTTCTAAAGCATTCATCCATTCCTTCGGGGTTACAGCTCCATTTTTTTGAGGGAGGAAAAAATAATCCATTTTGAAAACTTTGTCACTTGTTTCATTTGAGAGTCGTTCAATGCAACGCCAACTTGTTGCCCAAAAGAGACAAGTGTAATTTCCTAAAAAAGGCCAAATGAGACACAAATCAACACGAAGCCAGTGAAATTATGTGTGCCTATTTGAAAGTGGTCAAAGATTTATATTTTTTGAGAGGGTTGGAAGTTAAACCTTTTGTCTTTTTCAATGGGAGAAATTTGGAGAAAGACTATAATTGAATTTGGTTACAGCTCCATTTCGAGGGGGGAAAAAAACATTGTTACTTCTTTCATTTGAGAGTCGTTCAATGCAACTTAACACCAACTTGTTACCCAAAAGGTTTCCTAAAAAGGCCAAATGAGACACCAATCAAAACGAAGCCAGTTTGACATGTAGTCTTTGCATTCTCCCCTCCTCCTCCTCCTCCTCCCGTTCCCACTCTCTCTCTCGGCCTCTTGCATCTCCTTTAGTGCATTTTGCTCGTCTTACTTCAGCTCCTGTTGACATATCTGCATTGCAACCCTCCTCCTCTTCCTCCTGCTCATCATCAGTGCATCGCCTCCTCTCCTGCAGAATGGCAGTAGACTGTTTCTCTTCAGACTTGTGCATCCATCCTTCCTGCTATTGCCTTCACAGTATGTTGCCCCCCTCCCTTTATCCCTCCCTAAGTCTCCCCCCCTGCCAACACTCCCCCCCACTGAGTGTTGGCAGCAGAGCGACACCTTAGATAATCGAGCCTTGCTGTCTTGTCCGCTCCTTGATAGACGGTTGTTTTCCTTCACGAGGACAAACAACGTGTAGTTGGTAACGTGTTGTTAGAATATTCTGTGTTTAATTCTGATCTTTTTTTTATTAGACCCCAAAAGCTCCAAAAATGAAGGCACTCACAAGAAAGGTACTTTCCTTTTTCTTTTCACCCTTTTGTATTCCCTTTTCTTATCTTCCCTGACCAAGGTTCTGTGTTTGCTGCGATGACGAGGCACTTTCTAAATGTTATTCCTTCTTGGTTTTAAAGTATGTAGTATGTCGTTTTTCATGTATTGTTTTAGGTTTCCAAATGTTTCCGTCTAGAAATCCCTGGAGAACATCTGGTGACAGGAGCAATTAAGCAAAAAACTGTATTTGCCAAACATCAGCAATATTTCCAGCTTTGCTTAATTCATTGTGTTGACACAGACATTTTTTTCCTGAACGCCAAGCATAATTGTTTCATTAGTGGCAGAACATTTGTTTTGGGAGAAAAAGCACAACAGTTCATTCTTCCAAAACAGCTAATATTTAGCTGTTTATCACAGGACTGTTTCCATAAAACTGTCAGTCCTCTCTGGCAATTGAGAGACAGTTTGTTGTCTCCCTTAGGGAGGCAAATATAGAAACACAACTGACACATTTAACACACTTTTTTAACCTGGTGTTAACTTCACTATCATTCTGTTAGTCGTAAAGATGTAATATTTGGTTTTGGGACAAGCCTTTTTGCACTTGACTATGGCTACAGTCTTTTGTACTGTTGGAGACTTGGCAGCTCATATACATAGTGTGCTAGCTGTAGCATTGGACAACTTTTCCTAATGACAAGTTGAACCAAATCCCTACTCAATCAATCAATCAATCAATCAATGTTTATTTATATAGCCCAATATCACAAATGTTACATGTGTCTCAGTGGACTTCACAGTTTGTACAGAATATGACAATACGACACCCTCTGTCCTTAGACCCTCACATCGTACAAGGAAACACTTCAGAAGAAAACCCACAGTTTACTCGTGCAACATGACCGGCCAGAAGCTGTTTCTTATGTTGTTTGGATCATAAATGTGTTTCTACTTCATTTTAGCAAGAGTAGCATGAGATGAAGTTCTGATGTCCCACTGCAGCAACATACTGTGGTAACTCTAGTCTGTAGTAAAATGTCTATTGTGTTGTTGTGTTGTTTTCCTTTGTGTGCTTAGCGTGCCTCACAGCTATAGCACAGCAGATGCTGACTCCACCTTTGCTTTAAAGTTCAAATGTTTTCCCAAACATTGCATTTGGGACTTCCTGCTGTTCTGCAGAGGAACAAATAACAAGATGTTCCACACAGAACGTCTTTTTGGCATCTTTCCAAAACTCATCTTCAGATCTGCTCACACACTTGTTTTCATAAGTTGAGATTCATGTTAGACGATAGGATGGTATAGTTTTGTATAGTTTAGTATTCGTAATAGTGTAGTTTTGTACAGTGTATTACAAAAAAGGATAGAACTGTATGCAAAGAATATCATTGTCTAGAGCAGTAAAGTACAAAACAATACAGTACGATATGTAGCATTGAAGCATTGTATAGCATGTTATAGAAATACTATATGGTGTAAAGTGTATGTATGTAGTATATTGGATAGAATACTGCAGTATGGCACAAATCAGTTAAATGCAGTTCAGCAGTATAGTGTATTGTGGTAGTACAGTACAGTAGTAAAGTGTGTAATGAATATAATTACATTAGAGCAGTGCAGCACTAAAGAGTAATGCATATAGGACAAGTAGTTTAAAGCTACATCAATAATATTGACTTGAATTAAAACATTTGTATATCTAATCATTGTGGTTATACACTGCCTTTCTGCAGAGTTGTAGAAACAGATTAGGTTACACTCATATTATTTGTATTATACTATTTGTAGAATTAGATTCCTGTCTGGATTAAAGCATTGTTGAAGCTTTTAATGTTAAAAAATAGACATGTGGAGCAGCCCTACGTGGGATAGGATAATATAGTGAATTACGGTACAGCATAATGTAGTATATTTCAGTTAAGTGTAGTAAAATACTGATTAGTGAAGCGGTAATGCATACAGAATGGTAATGTATACAGTACAGTACAGGATACCTCTGTAATGCCTCCTTTGTGCTGTGTTGATCCGTGTTGAATAATCTCTTTCAGCCCATTTGGCTCGTTAGCTTAACATGCTAACGCTCGTAGCACAGCAAGCCCTTTACAGTGGCTCCTGTCACTCGTAACTAATGTGTATGTGGCCCTAATTTACATGAACAGAGAGGAAAACCATGGTGGAACCGCCCCCTCCCACCCACACACCCACACACACACACACACACACACACATACACACACACACACACACACACACACACACACACACACACATACACACACACACACACACATACATACACACACACACACACACACACACACACACACACACACACACACACACACACACACACACACACACACACACACACACACACACACACGTTGTCTAATATTCTGCTATTCGTGCTGCAGGACTTTCCAGACAGTTACTGCTGGTGATGGAGCAAACAGAGGTGAAGCACTGGTCAATCTTTTGGGCGATGCTTGCAGACACAGTTTAAGGAAGATTATATCAATGTTCCCCGGCAACAGACTATTCCTTAACCCAGCCCAAATATAGAAAAACTATAAAATGTGATGAATGTATTCCACAATAACTAAATATGTAGTTAGTATTGTTCTAGACATTGTAACAATCACAAAAAAAAATATTTGAGGCATTTTACTTACTTAAATCTGACAAATCCAGTCCAATAGAGATGTTGCTTGTTTGAAGATGTGGAAGTTGTGTGAGTGTATGGCCAGAGGGCAGGACCTATACACACATGTAATACCCTGTAGCATTGTGAGGCTGAACAAAAGGACCTTTTGACTATGTAAATGTAGTCTTTAAAAAACATAAAAAGGATAGCTTAAAGTGATGTTGTAAAATAACAACCGGTGGCCTTACAGGGTTAAGTCATTATAGCAGCAATGCAGAGGAAACACTGGAGGGTCCCGATGCTCAGAAAGTGGACTCCCTGTCTGAAGGAGATTAAAACAAAAAATTGAACTTCAGCAGCGTCTTTATCCGCTGCAGATATGACCCTTTTTTGTCTGATTACTCTGGGTGACTAATGCTATTGAGGGAGAGTCCGTTAGTTTGCAGACTAAAGACCCCAATTACCTCCTGAGTTTATTCTACGGGCCAATACTGTCGGCTTCACAGGAGACAACGTTTTGTATTATTATATATTGTATTAGCAGGAAGCAGCCGTCTGCCTGCGGGCCGCTGCCATGAATAACTTATCGTGGCAGAGGAGGGGAAAACAGCAGAGTGAGGGAGGACATATGTCTTGTTTTAATGTTCAAATAAGATGAGATAAGATCAGAAGTACTTTATTGATCCCAATTTGGGAAATGTTTGCGTTGCAGCAGCATAAAAAGACATGTTTTTCATTGACATATCTACACTGTAGCTATGTACACATGAGTAAGCTAACCATACACTTTAAGATACACAATAGTTAAGTAAGAATCTGACATTTTGTAACACAATAAATCAATTTTCAGTCAAAAACAAAGATAAAAAAAACACCAAGATGCTAATTTAGCAAAAAATATGAAAACATATTAACAGGCTAGCTCTATTAAGCTAACATCATTACAATTTAATGAGTAAGCTAACCATAAACTTAAGATACACAATAGTTAAGTAAGAATTTGACATTTTATAACACAAAAAATCAAATATCACTTATAAAATGAGATGATAAGTCAAAAACTAAGACACCTAGTTTTATAGAATGACTATAGAATCAGCAAAACAGAAGAAAACGGTTAGCTATAGCTAACACTCCAAGATGCTAATTTCACCCATCACCAAAAAAAACCTAGCTTTGGAGATTGATTTGAGTCAAGGAGAGGAAAACAGATATTAGCGTGCTAGTGCTAATCATGCTAACAGTGAGTAAGCTAATCATAAACTGTAAGATAGAAACACGATTATTTGGTAATAATCTGATCTTCTTTTCACAAAAAGAAACATAATTTGACCTCCATTAATGCCATCAGATTCCTATTCAATCCAACAATCAATACAAGATGCTAATTTAGTAGGAGAGACAAAAAATATATGTACATGCTAGTGCTAGTTAGCATGCTAAAGTGCTCAAGTGGGTTCGCTCATCCTGAACTATAAGATAGAAACACGATTATTTGGTAAGAATCTGATCTTATCTTGTCACTTAAATATAGATACAATATGCTAATTTAGCAGGAGAGATACAAAGACATTTACATGCTAGCGCTAGTTAGCATGCTAAAGTGCTCAAGTGGGTTCGCTAATCATAAAAAAAACACTATTCAAGTTAGAATATGAGATTGTGGAACAAACATCTCATATTCTGTCGGAGACAAAGAGAGTTTGACCTCCAATAAAAAGCCATCGGATTGTAAATCACCTGAAAGTACTTTATTGACAGCTCACAAAGAGAGGAGATCTGGCATCTCGGAGATTAAAGCTCATTGATTAGATCGTATCAAGGTTCTCACTTTGCATAGCAAGCAATAGAATACTGTATTGTATTTCCCCTCTCATGCTTTGGCTTGATTTGCTTCAGTATCCTCAGTGGGACGTTCACATGATGAGTATTGACGGGGAATAGCTCGCTCTTCATCTTTGCAAATTGTAGTAGTGATATTTTATACTACAAATCTCTTTAATCTGCTCGGCTTTAGCAAACTTTTGGAGGAAAATGTCAATTTCAGAAGTAGAGGAGGGAGATGAGACACGAAGAGAAAAAGATTAGGTTAATGTTGGAGGAAGATGTAATACGCAAGAGTGGAACATGGGGGAGGGGAGAGAGCAACGGACAGAAAAGAGAGGGTTATAGAGAGAAAAATAGCAATTAGAGAGAATGCAATTATGTATTGAAAGGAAGAGAACATAATAATAATACAAACTTAATTAAAGGACAGAGACGGAGGAAAGACATCAAGGTTAAGCTGGAGGGGGAAATGACAATAAGAGACAAGAATGCTAAATAAAGGAGAAGTAAGGACAGAAGCTTACACACAAAACACATCATTTTTAATACATAACAACAGATTTAACTTTTAATATGATCCCTTAAACATATCAAGTAACTAGGTCAACAGTAAGTTAAACCCAATAACACGCACACGACACGTTTATTATTCCATATAATCCCAATCTTCATTTGATTTTTAGCCACCTTGAAATTGTTTATTGCAATCACTTTTTCTAGAATAATTTAGCCTTGCAATGTCTTTTAAAATTCAGATAACTCTCAACTGATTCGAAAGGGAACAAGTAAAAGGAAAGGAAAGACAAAGCATCCTTTTTCTTTACAAGGATGCATACTATTTGGCCATCTTGAAAAAGGTTCTTATAATATAATAATAACTTATTTCTAGAAGAATTTGGCTGTGCGATGTATTTTGTTGACACCTTAAATTGAGATGCCTCTTAGACTGAGCTATCAAAAGTACTTTGACCATGGGAGAAACTTCAGGTGAAGGAAAGGGAGCAACACCATTTCAAGGAAAGGAACAAGGATAGACAAAAAGGATCCTTTTTCTTTACAAGGATGCAGACAACTGTGCCATCTTGAAATAGTTTAAATATATACTTACATGCCAGCACTAGTTAGCATGCTAAAGTGCTCAAGTGGGTTCTCCCATCCTGAACTATAAGATAGAAACACGATTATTTGGTAAGAATCTGATCTTTTCTTGCCACTAAAACATTCATACATATTACATTACATTACATGTCACTTGTTAGACGCTTTTATCCAAAGCGACTTCCATACTCAATACTGTGGCCAATCCCCACAGGAGCACTTTGGGGTGAAGCGTCTCAGCGACACAACGACATGTTGATTGCAGTGGGGTTTGAACCTGTGACCACCTGATCCGAAAACCAACACACAACCCACTGCACCACACGCCACCCTTATATATATATATTCAATCCAACAATCAATCCAAGATGCTAATTTAGCAGGAGAGATAAGAAGATATTTACATGGTAGTGCTAGTTTACATGCTAAAGAGCTAAAGAGGGTCCGCTAATCATAAACTGTAAGATAAGAAAACACAATTTAAGTTAGAATATGAGATGAAATGATATGAGATTATCTGTCAGAAACAAAGATAATTTGACCTCCATTAATGCCATCAGATTCTCATTCAATCCAACAATCAATCCAAGATGCTCATTTAGTAGGAGAGATAAAAAGATATTAGCGCTAGCATGCTAAAGTGCTCAAGTGGGTTCTCCCATCATGAACTATAAGATAGAAACACGATTATTTGGTAAGAATCTGATCCTATCTTGTCACTAAAACATTCATACATATTCAATCCAACAATCAATCCAAGATGCTAATTTAGTAGGAGAAATACAAAGATATTTACATGCTAGCGGTAGTTAGCATGCTAAAGAGCTCAAGTGGGTTTGCTAATCATGAACTATAAGATAGAAACACGATTATTTGGTAAGAATCTGATCTTTTCTTGTCTCTAAAACATAGATATATATTCAATCCAATATCCCAATCTTCATTTTATCTTTAGCCACCTTGAAATAGTTTATTGCAATCACTTTTCAAAAGGAAATGCTTTTTTAAAAGGATGTTACTACGAATGAATTCATAGGTGAAGGAAAGGGAAATGAAGGGAAGTAATATTGAAGGAGAGGACAAGGAAAGACATCAAAAAGTAATAAATAAATAAGACAGATAAGAAACAAAGCAAAAACAGCTGAGAAAAGAATGAATGATGAAGGGAATGTAGAGACATGAACGGAGCAGAAAGAGAAAGCCATCATGGGGGAGGAGACGTGGGAGGAAGGGGGAGTACAAGGACACACAGCGAGGGGGAAGGATAGAGAGGAAAGAGAGGAGGATGGGAGGAAAGAGAGGAGGAAAGAGAGCAGGATATTACCCACAACGCACCTCTTCACACCTCCTCTCACTATGCAGATTAATGTTAGGCCATCAGATATTTGTCTGCTCACAGATCCCGTGCAGAGTTCCCAGGATTAAATCTGTCTCTGCAGATTTATCCTGATCCAAAGAGCCCGTTCCATGGCTTTGTGATGTGAAAGCACGGCGCTTCAGAGCGGCGACACTTTAATATTGCGGTTATTTCACCTTTTCTTTATTGAAATGTGCTGCTATGTAGATTTATGCTTCTCCCAGTGTCCTGTCGCCTCTGTAATGTGATTGGACAGAAAGCTATGGCTGCAGAATGATGGCTGCACAGTGTGTGGTTTCACCGGATGTAAAGCACAATATCCCCCCCTGCAGATTAAGGGCTACTTTAAAGAGTCTAATGTGAGTGTGGAGAGGGAACACTTGGGAGGGATTGCCTCACCAAATCCCTCAGGACAAAACAAGTCATGTGTCCGATGACTAATGACGAATGCATGACGTTAGTAACAGCGTGGTTATGTTGTGACAAGAAGAACCACGTGGTTGTGCAACCCAGTCTCACAAAAACACGTGTAATAGCGACGTTTGTCCACTGGGCAAAACGTAGTATATTCACAAATAACCCTCTCAAGACGTGACATGGATACAATATGTTTTCCTATTCATTTCTAATGACCAGTGTCCATGTCACGTGATCACAAACTTTCCCAGCGTGAGAAGAAAAAAAGATGGCGGACACCCGATTTATTTTTTAGTGGAAAATCCTAAATTGTAGGAGAGTTTGGCGTTAAAATGCTTTTTGATTACATTTCTAGCGAGAAGTGTATATTGTACTTTTATAATCTACGTCCAGTGGATGTGTAGGATCCATAGTTTGATAGATATTACGAAGATTATTTGAGCTCCATGTTTTTTTTTACAAAATATTGTATCCATGTCACGTCTTGAGAGGGTTATTTGTGAATATACTACGTTTTGCCCTGTGGACCAACGTAGCTATTACGCGTTTTGTTGTGAGACTGGGTTGCGTTGTGAGGTTAGAACATATTGTTTTCGTGCAGGAAAGAAAGCTAACATTGGAGGGATTTTAATGAAAGAAAATCCTGTTTGCAAAGTGTAATTACAGCTTGTAAAGGACAAAGGAAATCAAACCCTCTGTGGATCCAGCGCCGTCTTTAATTAAGTGCGGGGCGTGTGTTTGACTTTCCAATGAAACATGAGGCTTCTCTACTGCTTCAGATGGCAAATGAAATGAAATATAGTTCAAATTAAAAATCTATGGATGTGTTTTTTTGTGTAAGTGTCAAGATGTCACTGTCAGGAAGTGGTTTACATGCCGAGAGAGAGAGAGGAGACTCAGCTTTAATGCACAGCAGACATTATGAAGTTTGATCGTTTTTAAAATCGCACATCTAACTCCAAATCCGGACGATAATTATACACAAGGAAGGTTTCTCTAACCGCCTGCTGCCTCCTCTCCTCTCTCCTCGGTTCCCCTCCTCGACTCCTCCGCTCGCATCTCCTGTGGGCGGGACTAAGACACGAGGATAGGAGTCGAGGATAGGAGTTGAGGATAGGAGTCGAGGATAGGAGTCGAGGATAGGAGTCGAGGAGGGGAGTCAGGAGGGGAATTAGAGAAATGAGAATCCTTCAGAGACGCACTAAACAACACAAAGCAGCAGCTCGTGAGGAATGAAAACACGCGTCACATGTTCAGATCAATCCTGTGAGACGTGGTATTGACTGGAAAGTCAGCTGCACACACACTTTGGAAAATATCCAATACATAAAGAAAGCACTTTGTTTCTTCTGAATTGATTTATGGATGCTTTAAATGCTTGTTTTTAACATCCTCCTCAGAATAAACAGAGATCAATCAACTCAAATGTTATTTATATAGCACTGTTCATTCACAAAAGGGAATACACAGTGCTTCACAACAACAAAAACACAACATAATTAAAAAAATGTAAGATAACAACAATACGAACCTCCTTCGAATGTTATAAATAAACACTTTTCATTCACAAAAGGCAACAGAAAGTGCACTAACAAAACAAAAGCAATACTACCCATACCTCAAATGTTATAAATACCAACTAACACACACATTTGTGATTCATAAAATGAACACAGGACTGAATAAAACAATAACAAATAATTAAAATGTATTTCTTGTCAGAGCAAAAGTCATAAAATGCTTTACAATAAAATACCTGTTTTACAAAAAAGGAAATAATTAAGTTCAGTCAGACAACTCACGTGTTTCTTTATATGTTTATTACAGCAGCATATAGTTTGCTCAGGCCTCATCACTCCACAGATTTACAAAGAACATTGAGTGATGATTAGATAACTATCCCCCGAGCCTACAGGTTAGGGCTGCTCAATTAATCATATTTTAATCGCGATTACGATTATGGCTTGCAACGATTACGAAAACAACGTAATCGAAATAAAACGATAATTTTTTAATTATTATTATTACTTTTTTTTTTTTTTTAAATAATTTTTTTTTTTTTGTCTTTCAGTTGAATTCTACTTTAAGTTCAGGGTAATCAACTGTTAAAAACATTGTTTTTCTCCAATAAATTGATGTTTTCAAAGTAAATGGATAATCGTTTTTAATAATCGTGATATCAATTATTGACCCCAATAATGGAGATTATGATTTTTGCCATAATCGAGCAGCCCTACTACAGGTGGAAGCTGGGGTGGAGCTGGGGTGGTGGTGGGGCAGGCGAGCAGCAGCAACATGAAACACAGCAGCAGCAGCATGAGCGAGGCAGAGGCAGGCAGACCTGGCAGCTTCAATAGAGCGGCATGTTTAGGAGAATGTGTTTGGTTGGTTGTAAGAGGGACGAGGTGCGTCACATGTTAATGTATCATTGGTGCTCGAGTTGACTGCCTGAACTAGCTCGCAGGCTTTGCCCCATTTGTTTCCGGGAGGACAGATTTTAATAAATGAATATTGACTGACGGGAGGCGTGTGGCGCAGTGGACAGGTTCAAACCCCACTGCAGTCAGCATGTCGTTGTGTCCCTGAGACACTTCACCCCAAGTTGCTCCTGTGGGGATTGCCCACAGTATTGAGTATGTAAGCTTTGGATAAAAGCGTCTAACAAGTGACATGTGATGTAATGTAATGTAATGACTGCTTAAGAAAGAAATAATAACGAAAGCGTTTAAACTATAAATATCTTCCATCAAACGTTCTTGGTGTTTTCATATTGCAGTAAAATACAGACAGGAAATGGCTTTATGTATGTTGCTTTAATGATAGAAAATAAACTTGCAATGGGGCTTTCAATTATTTTCTGGTGCCCTTGAAAATAAATAGATCAAATAATGAAAAGATGGCTTTGACTGAACTAAGATCGGAGTGATTTTAATGAAAGAAAACGATGTTTGCAAAGTGTAATCTCAGCTTGTAAAGGACAAAGGAAACCAAACTCTCTGTGGAGTCTTTAATTAAGTGCAGGCAGTGTGTTTGACTGTCCAATGAGACGTGAGGCTTCTACTGTTTCAGATGGAAAATGAAATGAAATATAGTTCAAATTAAAAATCTGTATATGTGTTTTTTTTGTACCCTCTTATTCAAAAGCCAAATGGAAAAATAAAACATGAAAATAATGTTATATGTTAATAAAAGTGAAAGAGTATTTACATTTTGAAACCTTTTATTCCCGTTGAAAGGACAGGTTGAGTGCATGCGAGTGTCTGAGGGATAAGGTGAGGGGGCGTGTGTGTGGGTGTGTGTGTGTGTGTGTGTGTGGGTGTGTGTGTGTGTGTGTGTGTGTGTGTGTGTGTGTGTGTGTGTGTGTGTGTGTGTGTGTGTGTGTGTGTGTGTGTGTGTGTGTGTGTGTGTGTGTTTCAACTCTAATCTCACATGACTATCTACCTTCCTCTCAAGATGATTAAAAGCATGGAGCTAACAGCCCAGCATCACGACACACTGTTAAATCACACACTGAATCATTGAGCAGATGACTATCTCTCTCTCACTCACACACACACGCTCACACACACATGCTCTCACACACACACACACACACACACACACACACACACACATGGACAACAACAAACAGTCCATCTGCGCAAACACACGGCTCGGGCTAACAAACGTGCAAACAACAAACAGGAAGGATCAAGCAAACACATACGCTCATGTTCACTCACACTAAAAAACACACTACATGTCTTTCCCTCACACACACACACAGACACACACACACACAGACACACACACACACACACACACACACACACACACACACACACACACACACACACACACATTCTTGCAGCAGTAATCCAGTGGAATAAAGCTCGGTCCCTCCTCTCGAACGGCTGATATTGATTTCTGTCGCTCTGCAGTCAAACGGCTGCCAGGCTGTCATGTCCGCCTGTCACTCAAAACCTGGCCTGGAAAACCTTGGAAAACCTTGACAGTCCGATGAATGTCGCTTACTAATTCACTTCAGGCTGAGTTCACTATCATGCGTTAGGGAGGGATAGTGAACCTCATAGAAAACACACGTAGAGACAGAACCGTTCTGAAGTAGGATTGATATCGTCATACAGACCTAATTATGTTGTTGCTATAAATCTATTGTCTGTATGTTGACCTTCACCTTCCTTATTTCTTCCGTATGTCCTATTCTTATAATCCTTGTTATTTCATTATCATGTGTTGGAGACAGATAGTCACCCACTGGTATGGACAGATTTATTTT
>NW_022987521.1:458717-471217 GCF_902827165.1 Trematomus bernacchii | reverse complement strand
CTCAATTGCAAAAGATCCTGCCATCCAGGGTCATTCCAGTATATTCATATCATGTGTGGCCTGAAACCTTCCTTCTCCCTTTGCTTTGTTTAGCCCGCTGCTTTTGTTGCTTTGAATACATTCGCTGCTGAGGCGTCATTTAGAGGAGAGCAAATTGGGCATCAATTTTCAATTGAATTCAGTCCCATTGACTTCCATAGAGCTTCCTGAACGTTGGTAAATAACAGTGTGTGGTTTAGAAAAGAATACAAAATTAGAAGGAAAGAACTTTGAAACAATACAGATTTCAGTTTTCTGAGCCCCTCCTCTCCCCCTAACTGACGGAAACAAAAGTCTGACATTATACAATTAAAATAAAGAAGTAAAAACAATAAGTGTGGTTTGATATTGAGTAAGGAAAAGGTTTATAACGCTGTGAGCATGGGTCTGCGGAGAGCATTTCTCCGCGATCCAAACTCGTCTATTACCAACGTTCAGGGAGCTCGATGCAAGTCAATCCCTGATAGTTGAAAATCGACGCTAAAGGCCGCCCCACTGCGTTCGATAGTGACGCCAAAGGATCCTGACATAACGTCACTATAGGACAAGTTGGGAGTGAGAATGTGTTGATCCAGACCGGAGGAGAGGGCGGTGGTGGTGCCCAGTTTCTCTATCCAGAGTTTTTCCGCCCTCTTCGTCTGTCAAATGGTCCAACGGTCATTGGACTCCAGGAGGTCCACACCCCCAGTAGGGATTGGTGAGGGTGAGGGTGAGGTAGTTGGGGATGCAAATGCTATTTAGGGTAGGCGATGATGGGATTGGGGTAAGGATACAGACCCTGGTTGGATTTTGGTTTGGGTTGGTGTTTGAGGTTTCTTGGGTAGGAATAGTTTGCACTGGACTACTGTCATGGCCCGGCTCTTGGCCATAACAAAGAACGTGGAAAGGACACAATATAAGGAAAGATATGGGATGTGTTAATCAGTAAGATCAGTAGCGTAGGTGTGGGTGTGTGAACATGGAGCGGTGCAAGGTGTTGAATGCCAAACTAAGATGAAGGTAAACCAAAGCATAAATAAGGTACCTGCTCTCCAAACAAATCCTCCAACAGAGAGAGAGCGAGACTTTGGCTCGGGCCTTTCACTCCTCAGCTACCGGTGGCCAAGTGCCCTCAATCAGTGCTGATACGGACGAAGGGAGATCGTTAAAGGGACATAAACACACAACAGGGGAGAGTAAAGCAGGGGTCGTCACACCCCTACTACTAATATGTGGGTGAATGAGTGTGTAGTTATTTGTCATTGAGTTGGAGTTGATTGTACCATTTCCTGAATATGTGTTCGCCCAAGTGAGATGATTCTCTTCTGTGTTGAGTTTGTGGGAGTGCTGTGAGTGTCGGAAATGGTTATGGTGTTGTTAAATATTATGAGGGTGTGTTTTTGGGTTGTGGTGAGATGTGTGGAAGAGTTCACGCCAGTTCTTGGATGGTCGGTTTGGGGTTCCTGTTCCTGTTGCTGAGGCCAATTGAAAACATTTCGGAAAAAGTGGCTCGATGATTGTGTGGGGGTTCCCGGCAGATGGCTCCTGGATAACCGTCTAGCTGGAGGATGGGAAAATTGTTGGCTAGATTGGGGTTGATGTGTTCGTCATCGATAACAAGGAAAGTCCTGTTTCCTGTGATTCTCGAGCTGTGTGTCCTTTCCTGAAAGTACTAGGGTTAGGGTAAGGGTTTAGGTGAATTCCATCATATCAGATTTCATTAAATATGCTTTGACAGCTGCCAGTGTTAATAAAAGTTTGAGCTATACTTATCTAATGTGCACAGAAACATTCTTAATCAAAACATGAAGTATTCAAAAGAGTCCAAAATACACCCGTCTGAAAGATTTCCCAGATTTAACTTCCTCCTTTCCCCCAACAGCATCTGGCAGGTTGACTTCCCGAGCTCATCAAAAGTTAAAGTTGCTCCTCAGACACGCACGGCTCAGCCTCTCCTCAGCAGGAAGTGAGCTGCTTTCAGCTTTCACCTCTGCTGGGTTTCGCTCCAGTTCTGTTTCGTGAGGAAGTCGGCCATTGTTGTCTGAGTCATTGTTGTGAGAGGGGATCAGGAGTGATGCTGATGAGAGCTCTGAGTCTCGCTGGGAGTTGTTGAAGAGTCAAGACGAGTATGTGTGTAAGCCAAAGCTTCTACAGGAAGTGATGGATCCTTTAGTTGTTGTGCATTCAAGTGACATGTTATGTAATATATCTATTGGCAGAAGCACAACCTTATGGAGACAGAGGATGTTGACAGAAGAACCTCATGACAAAACATGTTGTTTGTCAGTCGATTCTCAAAATGACATTTGAGGTTTTTCTGCTTATTTAGTTGCCTGACGTTTAGAAAACCTATTGCTTATGAAATATTGTCATGGTGGTGAACAGTCCACACTTAACCACCTTCTAGTAAGAAAAGAACAAATCTACAAGTATAAACCAAAGTTGTGTTATTTAATAAAGAGTAAAGCATTTAACAGAATCAATCTATTTCCACCAATGTACAAGGATCTGACTAAGTTACACAGAACAAGCAATTACTTGATACAGGAAAAGACAAAGGAAGGGGAAGCTCTCAGCCAATGTTACATTACAGGCTATTGAAATGGTGGCTAAATGAGGTAACAATGCATACATAGTGATTACATTACCTTACATCCATATGTTCCTTACAATGGTAAGCTTGAGGACATTTAGAGGTTTGTTTGTTTGTTTGTAGCCTTTATTTAACCAGGTTAAAAATCCCATTGAGATCAACGATCTCTTTTTCAAGGGAGACCTGCGGTACATTGGTTACACAACAGAAAACAAAAAGGACATCAGAACATAATTACAGGGGTATACAGGTTACATGTAGACGTGCATTTTAAACTCTGAGAGAACAAACCCAAGGCATATAATTAAATTAGACTTATGATCGAGTTCCACGATAGCCTTTGTAGTTGAAGAAACGTGGATTGAGAGATGTTGGCTGAAACATCACGTCTTGACGTACAAAGCCTGAAGCTTTGTACGTCAAGACGTGATGTTTTCGATAAAACTCTGTGATGCAGGAACAGATATTGTTTGTCAGTCAATTCTAAAATGACACTCAAGCTTTCTGATCATTTAGTTGCCTCAGGTTAAAGCAACTTTAACCTGAAGCGTACGTACGAGCATTCATCTGTTTGGCATCTTGCAATGTATTTATTTATCTTAATAGTTAGCACTGTAATAAACAGTAGTTCATTCTATCTTACTGTACAATATTTCATTTTACATTCTGTTCTTGTATCATATTCTATTTAGGTGTATATAGACTTCCTACTCCTACTCCGACTTCCTTTTTATTTGTATTTTATTATACGGAGGAGCTCAGGTCAGACGATGTTCATTGCCATTTCTACACTGTAGCTCATGTGCATATGACATTAAAACCTTTGAATCTTGAATCTTTAAAATATCTATACTTAAAGAAAGCATGTATTGAGAGGTGTTAGCTCACTCTTGTTTCTTAAGATTTATTATGTGATGGCGTGATGAAAGGCGTCAAATACAAAATGGCCATCAAGTTTTTGTGATCAGGTTAAAATTGGTTGGAAAGAGGTGAAGCTAACCAGGATTTCTGGAGGTAAAACATAAAAGTTTGTGATGCATAAGAACTACTTACTGCTGATATCCTAAAGAAACGGTCTTAGATGTTGCTTTTGGTCGATCGCGAATACGATTGTTAAAGGATGTTGGTCATACTTTATTTGGATAGTCTGCCTACAAATACTTTATAGAGTATTATCTTATGAACGTACCTTCATATGCTTTCGGGTTTCCATAGATTAAGAGAGTAGTTATAAATGTATTTTCCTTCTATAGAAAACTAAATAATGCAAGCAGAATAAAAAGCTAAGCTATTGTATTGTTGAATGTAAACCAAAAAGCTGTTGATATTCTAGACATTCTTTAAAAACGACTGGAATTTCAATGCAATCATGTTTTTTTTTATGCATTTTGATTCAGTTATAATGGAAATGGTGTTTTTGTTGGCAGAGACGTTGGCTGGATGCTACTTCATTTTCTGTGAAGCTAGTTGAATACAAAGGGAAATGAACAGATGTTCGACGTAAAGACAAATCTCTCTTGCTGTCTTTCTGAAAAACCAACACGTAGACTGTCGTATTTCTTATTGGGTGTATTGAGAGGCATAATAACTTTCAGTATCAACTGGGCATAGCTGGATTAGCGATTCACCAAAACATTGGCACCAGTAAAGCTCCCCGCTGTCTTCATGCACCTGCTACATCATCCTAGCATATGGCCTTTGGTGGACTTGGCGTAACCGACTGTTTTAATCCTAAACACCTCCAGAGGGAATACACGGCTCCAATGGGAACGGAAAGCTTCATCCTGGAGCGGTGATTAGATTCAGGACTCAGCTAAGTTGCCAAGCAATGCTAAAACTTAATATGAGATAGTGTTGATACAGAGGCAGAAACAAACATCCCATTGGCTCATATTTGCTGCTTCCACTGTCAGTTTAAAACCCAGCAAACTATGAATCATTTAAAACAGAATTGCAGGCTCTTCCCTGGCAGGTTTATCAGGCTGTCATCTTCATACCATTTCTATTTAGGCCTTTTATACTCCCTGGATAACATCCAAACACACTCTCCTTTGGCTCTGAGGTGAACAATGAGCAGAAGATGATGAACAAACACTCAAACAGCTGAAAGAAAATAGCTTTTAATATTCTTTACCTAGAACTTTATCCAATAAGCCACTGTCCAGCCTCATTGGTTCCCCTTTTCTTTATTTGATTTAACGATCTTGCCAGTATTTGTGTGGTTATTGTGGTCCAAAGTAGTCTTATACATCTAGAAGCCTGGTCTCCTAAACATGATGTTACATAAAACTGAACTACATTATCAAATATATTTTAAAATACACATAACTTCTCCTGGGTTACTTGTGATTTAGACGTATACCAAATGTGTTTCCAATCAAATAGTATAGGCATAAAACAAACTCATGGGACAACCCTAATTGGAAAAATTGCACAGAAAACATCAACAAGATGACATGTTTCTTCAGACTTCTTAATCTAAATATCTCTCAGAAATGTTCAGATATCCACAACAAGCTAATAAAACCATTCACAAGCATCACAGATGAAAATAAAGCCCTTACAATGACAAAAACATTTGGATTGCAAGGACAAATTATTTCTAAAGCTTGTGTTTTTTCTGCGTGACAAACAGAGAAATCACACAAACACACACACACACACACACACACACACACACACACACACACACACACACACACACACACACACACACTCGGAGCTCTGGGAGTGTTTAGAGCTGCAGTGGCTGCAGTTAGCAGAATTGCTGAGAGGCCAGCCGTTTGTTTCATCCTGCTTTATTGCTGTTGTCACTCGTTTTTAATGAAAGTGGAGTTCAGTGGAAGAAGAAGGGCGGGGGGGATTTATTCGTGCCGACGCACCTCAGCAGGCCTGCTCAGCATGTGTGTGTGTGTGTGTGTGTGTGTGTGTGTGTGTGTGTGTGTGTGTGTGTGTGTGTGTGTGTGTGTGTGTGTGTGTGTGTGTGTGTGTGTGTGTGTGTGTGTGTGTGTGTGTGTGTGTGTGGTACAAAGAGTATCTGCGTGTATATTCAGGGAAATTTACTTTTAAGTTCACATGCCACGGGCTGGTAGAATCTATCTCGCAGGAACATTCACAGAATAGTCTAAATAATTCATAAACACTCTATATTTGATGATATATAGTCAGTTCTCTGTGAATATTTGGGAAATTCAAGTCCAAATCTACGTTAAAATACTGATTCAACCAGGCAGTTGATGTTCATTCGACGTACGGTGGCCAGCGTGGACAAACTTAGTATGCATGCAGAGGACAAGGACAGTGTGCAACATATTAAATGTTATCATCTGCAGAAAGGTTAGATGCAATGAGGCGTGACGACATTATGTATCCGTGCAAAAGTGTATGTTAATGAGTGTTAATATGTGTTTTTGAGTGCTCCATGCATACAGAACGTGTCCTTCAGTTTAACATGCGTGTCTGCTCCAGACACGCCTGAATGCACCGGCAAACATATCTGTACACTTAAGCATACATTGTATTAGTGTGTGTGTGTGTGTGTGTGTTAGCTATTCCATGTGTGTGTGTGTTCCCGTCTTTTAGTTTACTGTATATTTGTGATAGTGTGTGTGTCAGCATTTCATTTGTTTGTTGAGCATGTTTGCTCATTTTGCTCTTGTATGTGTGTCTGTTCATTAGGTGTGTGTGGATTACATGTATGTACTGTTTAAGTGTGTTTGTCACTTGTGCGTGTGTGCAGTCTGTGATCTCATGTGTGTGTATGTGTGTGTGTGTGTGTGTTTCCTTTTGCACTGAGAATCAGGTCAAGGCCAGCCAAATGGCGTTTGAAAGACTGAAGGCGTTTTCAGATGGAATAGATGTCATGAGAGGCTTCGCTTATAGTTTGATTGACAGTTGGTTCATCCAATCACCTCCAGCACGGTCACATGACTTCACGTCACCACCACTAAGCTAAAGGTGGCTAATGTTGGGCGTGATGACGTTTAGTCGTTTCATTTAGACACTTGGTAGCAACCGTTGTTTTTTAATTCACCAGTGGGGTATTTACTGACATATTTGACCTCCAGACCAGGGGACAGGAAGTACTAAAATGCTGACTCATTTACGGGTTTTAGGACTCACTACTGCACCACTCTATTGGCAGTTCTAGCACAGAGAGCTTACAGTAACCAATGGTGACCGGCTTTATTAAAGTGTCCTAACACATCAACAATTAGAAGTGCACTTAGAGAGTGCAGACCTCCGCCAAGGCAAAAGGCTGCTATGTTAGGGAAAGTGAAAAATAATTAGTGTATTTGCTCTGTTTTTCAGATTCACTCCAACATGTAATGGGTTGTTCATTAGCCCCGCCTTTATCCTTCCACTAAGTCTCATGTAAAATCAGACCTTAAAGGTGGAGTAGGTAAGTTTGAGAAACCGGCTCGAGTGCGCTAGAATTTGAAAATACACAACCGGAGAAAATCTGCCACTTCCTCACAGAGCCCCTCCTCCAACACACACGAACGCGCACATGACCAATGAGGGCACGAGATAAGTGTGTGCACAGATGGAAGGCTGACAGGCAGGTAGGCCATCCAGTTATTTTAGCCGGGCCGGCTCAGATGATTGGTCGTGCTTTTTACAGTACTACGGCTTCCTCAGATGACATTTTTTTATGGATTATTTGTCAAAGCACTTCAGATATTCATTGCTATCGGGATGTTAAGAGCATTCCATGGAATATAACAACAAGTGTATCTCGAGCCGGTTTCTCAAACTTACCTGTGTGTTGAAAACATAACCTGCTTATTATCATGATAATTACTATTATAATTGTTTTAATACTAAAACACATTTTTACATATTGTATTGCACTTTTTTTACACGTTTATATACATATTTGTATTCTTTATTGAATTATAATTGTTTGCATTGCACACATTTACTTTACCTTCTTACGTTTGTATTTAAAACATTTATTTTCATTTTTTGTATTGCACATATTTCGCTTTACCTCCTTGTCTTTGGATTGAAATAAATCTATTTTATTTTATCTTATTCTAAAATGGAACCACCATCACAAAACCCAATTATTTCCTGAAAAAAATGAAGTATTCAAATTATTCTGAATTATGGGACAGCACAGGATAAGATACGTTTCAAAAAGCATTATAAAAAGCATTAAATTAAGAACTCTCCCTTTCATGCAAGACTCTAGGGAATGCATTATGTCATCGAGTATCCTTACAAGTACTGTATAGAAATACAGCAGTGTGTGTGTGTGTGGTCAGGCCATTTGGCACACACACACACACACACACACACACACACACACACACACACACACACACACACACACACACACACACACACACACACACGCAGAAGCAGATATAAATGTGCAGCTACAGTAGAGTGTGACTCACGCTGCCTGTCCTCCATGACAGTTAATGAGCTGTCGCTTCTTCCCCCGTCTTCTGTCTTTATTGGAAAGCCATAAAGCCAAGAAAAAAAGAGAAAAGTCTCCGTCTCTGGATGGTTATTAAATGAACTGCTGAGGAAGAAGATAAGATAAGATTGGGAACATTTTGTGCTGTTAAAAAGATATGGCATTGTACAATACAAATTAAAAGACTACAAATAAACAAGAAAGTAGAAAATATGCATGTTGAATTTACAAATTAACAAGTTAGGAGGAGGAGGTTTTCTAGCCTCTCCTACTCCGCCTCTTTGGGGTTTTTTCCTTTACGTCAAACGAAGACAAATGACGATATCCCTGCGCTCTTCTCCCTCCGAGAGCACTTTGAAGGAGGGATTTGAGAACAAAGCCAGGATGAAACGTGTCGAGGAGGCCTGAAAGCATTCTGAGCAGAAACACGGCGATAATGTAATACCAGCTGCTTTATGGATAAACCCTTTGATGCACTCAGACACATCACAGAGAGGCTCACTGGGTCCGTGGAGCCTGAATGCATCACGCAGATACACAGCCGCTGGAGTGATTATTTACCCAGAAGCCCCCTGGAGCCCATTTATCTTCAAATACACAGTTTGATTTAACTCCTGTCGTCAGGAAGATTAGAAAAAAAACAAATGTAAAGTGCCAAAAATCATTAGTTGGTTTTATGCTGATTGGGTTTCATAGAAGTGGCAGGTTTTTTAGAATTAAATGGATAAACGATGACAAGAATAGAATAAAAATGTGTCTAAAAACATACAAAGTTAAAGTTATAATGGGCAATTAAAAGATACAAATGAAATAATAAAGATATTAATATAACATAATAAGTTTAATAAAGAATTTGCAATAAAAAATACAAATATTTATATATAAATAAGAAGTCTAATAACAGAAAACAATTTAATACAAATATAGAAAATAAGAAGTTAAAAAAAGTATATATATTTCGATAAATACAGAGGTTAAATTAAGAATGGAAAATAAGGTATACAATACATTAGAATACAAGTATTTATATACACATAAGAAGTTAAAGGTGGGGTATGTAATTCACTTCAGAAACACTTTTTGTTATATTCCATGGAATGCTCTTAACATCCCGATAGCAATGAATACATTAAATGCTTTGACAATAAATCCATAAATAAATATCATCTGTGGAAGCCGTAATACTGTAAAAAGCACGACCAATCATCTGAGCCGGCCCGGCTAAAGTAACTGGATGGCCTACCTGCCTGTCAGCCTTCCATCTGTGCACAAACTTATCTCGTGCCCTCATTGGTCATGTGCGCGTTCGTGTGTGTTGGAGGAGGGGCTCTGTAAGGAAGTGGCAGATTTTTTCCGGCTGTGTATTTTCAAATTCTAGCGATCTCGAGCCGGTTTCTCAAACTTACCTACCCTACCTTTAAGTAAAATGTCCAAAAATACATGAATTAAAATAGAAAAAAATATGGTTTCTTGTCGTGCCCACGGTCAACAAGAACACATTTGAAGGCAGCATTACCATCAATCAGTGTGGGAACACAGGTTCAGGTTCAGGTTCTTTATTTGTACGCGTACAGTAGGTAGATTTTGTTTGCAGATAAAAAGACACGGGATCCATCCTGACACTAAAAACACAAACAACAGACACATCTCTAATAAAAGGACTAGTAAAAAGTACAAGTACACCCTGCTCCGTCAAATCTCAAAATATTTCAAAAACAGTTAACCCTTAGATGCATAAGTGGGTCTTTTTTGACCCGGTGAGGTGGTTTTCTTGAAGTATCTTTGTAATTACATTTTTTCATCATTTCATATTCCAGCTATTCCTCAAAAGACATGTTTTGGTTATCATGCCATTCACATTTTAAATTTACATTTTAAGAAATTGTAGTTTTTGTATTACTACCCCAAGCTTCCATAAGTGGGTCAAACATGTCTGAAATTATAAATAGTGAAAAATGTAATATAAAATATTTCTAGTATGAACCAAAATATAATACTAAATATTATACAAGTGATTTCTCTTAACCAAAATGACAAAAAAAAGCATTAAAAACACATATTATTCTAATACGGGTCCTTTTTGACCCACTTATGGAAGAGTGTAGGGTCCAGTCACTCGTGCATCTAAGGGTTAAGAAGGAAATCACTAGTACAAACATGGACATTCAAAATTCATAATTAAATAATGAAATAGGCATCTGTGTGACGCTCCTATGATGTGTTAATTTGTGCAATAGCTGCTGGGATCAAACTGTTTTTATACCGCTTCGTTCTACTCTTTGGGACGACTAACCTCCGGCCCGAAGGAAGAAGCTTACATTCTGAGTCATCGTCTAACATGGAGCTGGATAACCGCTGTAACACATGATGTAGTTAGTGTGTAAGAAATATAGTTAAATCTCTCCGTCTTCTGGCGGGGAACATTTGTATATATTTGGATCATTTATGCTCATAAGTGAATTCGCCCAAACTAGTGTATTTCTAGGAATTAATGTGATTGTTTTTGTTATTCCAAATCTCTAAGGAACCCAGTGAATAATCAGCTGATTTGTGTTTATCTACAAACAGATGTATGGGGATCTTTCAGTGGGGAAAGATGCATGGCAGTTTGTTATGAGTCTAATCTGTAGATAAATATACAAGGAAATGGTGAAATCATTTTAGCTGGTTGAGACTGGACTGTTCATGTAGAAATAGTTGTGCTTTCAAAGTTCGTATACGTTGTTTTTTAATTAAATGTATTCCCCACACTCTGCAGTTTGCCTCTCAGGTGGCACCAGCCGTAGTTAATAAATCTGTTCCCAGTACGTGTGTGCATTACCCGCCACGTTTGTAGAGCTTCATGCATCAAATTCATCCATTGAGGCATCCTTTACTGGCCGGTGCTCACACCACTAGATGTCCACAGCTGAAGCATTCGTTCTCCATCACCTCTGAAGTAATTGAAGCTCTAATCCGGGCACTTTGAGCGTCTTGATCTCATTCAGCTTCAACATGCAGCTCCTCGGCAGCAGAGCGTTACCTCGAGCAAAACCTGGTTGATTTAATATCTGTTTTTTTTTGTACTTCTATCTTTATTACCTCACCCCTCTTTCCTCACGCAGTCCTGTGAGTAATCTATTGTTTGTTCTAATCAGATGCTGTACATGTAAGTCACGTCTAGGGAGACATCGCCTCCGGCTAGCTTTAATGATTTTCTCCCTCTTAACCGTACATCCTCCACCCTATGATTCTACTCTATGGTGTGTGTGTGTGTGTGTGTGTGTGTGTGTGCGTGTGTGTGTGTGTGTGTGTGTGTGTGTGTGTGTGTGTGTGACTCTCAGATGATATTCCTCCCCAGTGGCCTCCAGCAATGCTCAGACTGTGACAGGGAGAGTAATTGGCCATCAAAATAATCCAGACCCCTTCCCTCACTCGCAGCTCGCCGCCGGCCAGAGGGATAAGACCCTGAATTTAGCCGGGGACATTAAACAAACCCCTGTGTGTGTGTGTGTGTGTGTGTGTGTGTGTGTGTGTGTGTGTGTGTGTGTGTGTGTGTGTGTGTGTGTGTGTGTGTGTGTGTGTGTGTGTGTGTGTGTGTGTGTGTGTGTGTGTGTGTGTGTGTGTGTGTGTTTGACCTTAAGTTACATGTATACTAACGAGTATGATGTGATGCATCCTCTTGACTTTTTAAAAGTACTCTCTGTAATCCAGGACAGTTTTAAATGCCATGCTGTAACACAAAATGCCTCATGAAGACTCGACGACTACAGTAGTCACAATTCAAATGTAAAAATGGTACGCTATGATGTTATAATTTAGCGGACAGAATGCAACTTTGTATACTTTACGTTGAGTAGCATTTAGGATTGGACTATTTGTTTTGAGGGTATTATGGTTTGTGTCAATGCCAATGGGAAAATGTCTGTCTCTGAATCATTGATGTATAAAGAGAACTGGATACAGCCCCATTCATTCCTATGAGTTGCTCAGTGGCGCATGAAGTCCAACGTTTTTTTTGTTTTGTGTACCTTGTACAGGGACCTTGAGAGCCTTGAAAAGCGCCTTTATAAATAAATGGTATTAATATTAGTAACTGTAACTGTAGATTCAGAAAGTTTGCCCTTAAGCCCCGACCTCCGTCTGTCAAAACGAAAGGAGAGAGAAAATATCTCTGGATTCAGATTTGAGCGCATTTTACAACTTCTAGATCCTAATGATTGAATTAAGGGTTTTAAAAGTGTTCATACTGGGTAGTTTATTTAGCTAAAAAAACATTATACGCTGATTTACAGACGTCTCTTTCCCCAATGTAAGTCAATGAAAAAATGTACGCTGTAGTACCACCGTTTGGCCACTACAGCCATTCCAAAAGATCTACTTCAAGACGCATCCTGCGGGTCTGAATGTATAAAATAATGCAATATGACCTGGAGTAAGTGTGTTTGCATCCAGTGGGTCTTTGCAAACTATGGATTAAGT
>NW_022987521.1:376217-451217 GCF_902827165.1 Trematomus bernacchii | reverse complement strand
CTCTGTAACCTCCTCCCTACCTGAGCATCAGGGAGGCGACAGGATGTTATGACAGGCGTGGAATCAGAGGATGGCTGCTGCTGTTTCTCTATTTTTGGGGGGATTTCTTGTTGTTCGAGGAAGAAGGAGAAGAAGAATAGGCGAAGAAGGGGAAGATTGCATTCTTTCATGCATGGTTTCCCGCCTGAGTTTAATGCATGCTGAAATGAGTGTGGTGTTGTGTAAGTACAGCATTTCCTCTGCTAATGGTTTCATAGCAGCGTGGTGGTGGTGGATTGTAATTTCAGGGTTTTACTGAACAGTCTAACGGCCTTATGTCGGGATATTGAACCATGAATATGAACCCACAGACTGGAGAGGAGTCTGGCTCGTTCCCCTGCACATATGTCCACGTCCTGCAGCATGTTCCCCTCCATCCACGGCTCAGAGTGGACACAACATGTTTTCATAAACCAGACATTATTCACAGCAATTCAAAATCATTCCCTGAAATCATATATTTGCACACACACACACACACACCCACACACACACACACACACACACACACACACACACACACACACACACACACACACACACACACACACACACACACACACACACACACTTGGACTTAGCCATGGTGTTAGGTCTGTTCCCCCTATATTCTGCTTTCTCTCACGCACACACGTACCACATATGTATCTCGATGTGACAAGACCTAGACGCCACACTGGACCATTATTTATAAAGAAGTAAAAAGTAAACATTTATTAAATACCAAAACAAATATAAAAAAGATGAAAAATGCTAACTTATCTTACATTACTCTCGATAAGTCATTGCTAAAGCGTATTGATGTAAAGTATACAGTATTTCTCCTGCACATATGTCCAGGTCCTGCAGCATGTTCCCCTCCATCCACAGCTCAGAGTGTAAACAAATGTTTTTTATAAACCAGAAATTATTCGCAGCAATTCAAAATCATTCATTTGCACCCTCCAATTACTCTCCCCTCATTTGAATCCTCGAACGCTGCACAGCCCATTCCCCTCTCAGTTTGATGCACTAAATGTTCATCCATCTGAGCCGAGAGGAGCCTCTGAGCCGTGAAGACAAGGCTTTATGGACCGAAAGACATCTGCAAGCTGACCAGTTTTTCAATCCATTGTTTCATGATGGCCTTCCAAGGCATGACGAGCAGGAAATACACTGCAGCACGTATTTAAAGCCAAGATGAGGGGATGTGAGGTGATTAAAGTAGAGACACTGCGTACTGATATCCACCTGAACATCAGCAGGAGAGGACTCTTTAAAGTAGAGACACTACGTACTGATATCCACCTGAACATCAGCAGGAGAGGACTCTTTAAAGTAGAGACACTACGTACTGATATCCACCTGAACATCAGCAGGAGAGGACTCTTTAAAGTAGAGACACTACATACTGATATACACCTGAACATCAGCAGGAGAGGACTCTTTAAAGTAGAGACACTACGTACTGATATACACCTGACCATCAGCAGGAGAGGACTCTTTAAAGTAGAGACACTACGTACTGATATCCACCTGAACATCAGCAGGAGAGGACTCTTTAAAGTAGAGACACTACGTACTGATATACACCTGAACATCAGCAGGAGAGGACTCTTTAAAGTAGAGACACTACATACTGATATCCACCTGAACATCAGTAGGAGAGGACTCTTTAAAGTAGGGACACCACATACTGATATACACCTGAACATCAGCAGGAGAGGACTCTTTAAAGTAGAGACTCTACATACTGATATACACCTGAACATCAGCAGGATAGGACTCTTTAAAGTAGAGACACTACATACTGATATACACCTGAACATCAGCAGTAGAGGACTCTTTAAAGTAGAGACACTACATACTGATATCCACCTGAACATCAGCAGGAGAGGACTCTTTAAAGTAGAGACACTACATACTGATATACACCTGAACATCAGCAGGAGAGGACTCTTTAAAGTAGAGACACTACATACTGATATACACCTGGACATCAGCAGGAGAGGACTCTTTAAAGTAGAGACACTACATACTGATATACACCTGAACATCAGCAGGAGAGGACTCTTTAAAGTAGAGACACTACATACTGATATACACCTGAACATCAGCAGGAGAGGACTCTTTAAAGTAGAGACACTACATACTGATATACACCTGAACATCAGCAGGAGAGGACTCTTTAAAGACATGTCTTAAAGGAGCCCTGTAGAATAAAGAACTGCTGCTGAAGTTCACATCACAACATTAGCTGTGTTTAAAAGTCAGAGTTCTGTGTCCACTGAATTCATAATTACATTTGTCTTTAGCGATGGCGTAAAGGCCATTTCCTCTCGACTTTTGCCCTTTTCCGAGCTGGTGTTGAACCGCAGGCGGGTTTATGACTGATGTGGTCTCCTTCCTCTCCTCCATGTTCCCTCTTTCCTTCCTTCCCTCTCTCCCTCCATCGACACACACTCTCCTCATCTCGGCGCCATTTCAGGTTATTTATCATATTCTGGTGCAGAAGAAAAAGGCGACTCCTTCTTGAAAGGGCAAGCTCGTTTGTTTCATGTGAGATATTCCACGTAATAAACAGTGATAAACGGAGAAAGGGTCTCACGGAGGAGGCTGATTGCCATGTGACTGTATCACACACACACACACACACATACACACGCACTTTAAATGCCACCTGCTGGGCTGCTGGCCGTGTCTCTTCTCTCCCTGCTACGCCTCGCAGTTTAATGACGGCTGCAGCCGGGACGAAGTGGCCCAGCTCCATATTCTGAGAATAATTGACAATTAAGGGGATGGAGAGGCGAGCTAAATGCCACCCCGCCCCGAATGAGGACACTCCATCTCTGATTGTGAAACAGGCGCTGGATGAAATACATTACAGCTCTGAGGGTGCAACAGTTAATATCTGCTACCTCGATCGATTCTTAATTCAAACCCTGACCTTAACCTTATGCTAGCTTTAACCCTGAAAACAACCATTAGAGGAGATGGTCGGTTCGCGGGGAAATGGCACGAATAACCTTCGTTTTATCAATTCTTGATATCGTTTCTTTGAGAGTTATTACTTCTGGTGGCCATGAGGTGCAAACGTGCTACGACGGCCCAAAGCACTTCCAGTAGGACAGGTCTGCAATAATATCGGCTTGTTTAAGTAACATTTTTACAATCAAATAACTCATAATTCACCAAGAATCACAGAAACAGCACATTTATTACATGTCGTTCTAAAAGCACATTGTCATCTGTTGCTATATATAGCAGTTCATGTGCTATGTCCTAAAATATATACTTTTTTTTTGCATGATTTAGGTTATGGAGGTTCTCGCCAGACAAATTACAGCATTAGTGTTTCTTTGGGAGTAAATACTGATGTTAAAGTTTTAAAGTTACAATTACTACTATCTTCAACATTTTCTTTTTCTATTCAAGTCATATTTTTCTGTTAAAACAACTAACAATGTGTGTTTTTCACCCATAAACGTACAGAGCAGTATACTTATTGCATTTAATTGAAATTGATATCTAAAACATTCAATGTCTTGCGCCCTGAAACAGATATGTTTATACATTTTGTCAGCGCAGGCAGCTCTTCAATTGTGATTCTTTTACATTTATCAAAAATTGAAACCTAAAATTGGTACTGGAACTGGTTCTTGTAAAACTAGAGGTGCATGGATATTTGTTAAAACTCTCCCAGTCAGACCTGCAGGCGCTGTATTGATCCCTCAGTTTAACAGCAGAGGTTTAAAAGTCTCCTGGTGGAGGTTCGTCTAAACGCTGCAGGGTTTAACCCCCGGTCGGATCAGACACCGGATCAGATACCAGCTGGAACCCAGACTCTGAATCTTTGATTTGAATCAGTAAAGCAAAGAGCAGCGGCTTTCCCTGAGTCAAAAGTCAAACATTTGACTAGAGTCTTTCAGTAGAAGACAAACTGTATCAGGATGTAATGCTACAGAGGCTTTGTACTTTGAAGGCAGCTAAGTATGTGGCCCTACAGCGGTTATGTTCGAATTTGTTTCTTTAGTTTGTTGTGACGTGATTGTATTTTGTTACTTGTTACTGACTTGCTGTTTGTAGGAACCCCTTGAAAACAAGATGGTTCCTCTTATCCTAAACTAATACAATTTCAATATATAAATGTTTGCCTGATATTGCATGATTCAGGACCAAATAATGTATTAATTTAACTTCTGATTTTGTGGGATTAAGGGCTACTTGGGTTGCACACGTGTGTGGGATTAATGAATATTTTCTGATTTACAAAGTTATTATTTTTCTGGAAAATCTCAAAAAGAAGTCTTAATTTTTACAACATTTTGAATTCTGACTTTTTTCTCTGAAGTGAAATAATATTCTGGTCAGATAAAAAAAAGAAGCACATGTGACCCTCATAGTCCTCCTCCAGATGTATCAGTGGTCAGAACCAGGGATTTCTTAATATTAGATAATGGAGCATGACTTAGTTTTTAAACACATGAGTTTAAGGATACCGTGTCAAATGTGTCTGAGAATCATAAGTTGTTGTTTTATTACTTGTATATTTCAGTCTTCCTCTAAAGACGGTTCTGTAATAGGTTCACAAACAGCACCAAGGATTCCTGACCTTGTAAAAGACTGAGTACAGAAAATAAGAGAGCTTGAAATCCGCCCAACAACCACAAACAATGGGCGCACACTGGTGTTTTGAAGCTGGTTGTTTCAAGTCTTGTTCTGACGGTGATTGTTCTGAGACACAACGGGGAAAGGCTTTATTCTTTGAGCCTTAGAAATCCCTCCTACTCAATGCAAAAACAACCAGCAGAAGCATTCGTTATTATCTCTTCTTTGTAGGCTCTTGTGAATGTCTTTGAAAAACGACAGTCTTCAATCTCCTGTTCATCAATCCCTGTGTCTGTCGACTCGCTGTATCTCTCCATCTCGCTGTAAGACTAAAGAGAGAGCAGCAGCTCGGTGACCTTCAGATCTGTAGCAGGGTAACTCTGCTCATCCATCTATCTGTCTCTGTACCCAACTACTGTACTTCTACGACTGTTACTACTGGTTTTGGAAGAAAAGTAGGACTGTAAAGCCAAACTACAAGCGTACCCAACCCTAACCCTAACCCTAACCCTAAGCTTCCAAAAACAAGTTCAGAAATAATAATAATAATAATAATAATGAACTTTATTTATATAGCACCTGTCATGCTTGACGCAGCCCAAAGTGCTTTACAAAGTATGACAGAAAATGACAATAACAAGTGAGGAACAAACAGAAAGAGTTATATCACTGAGCCATAAAACAATAAAACGTGATAATATAAGAATAGAGTTAAACTTAAGCTGTACTTGTTAGGGCTTGAGTGTTTACAATTGTTTCCAATGAGGTGTAAGCAAATGTTGTTTCATGAGAAAGCGTTGCACCCAAATTCTTTCTTCTGAGCGATCTGTTTTGTCGAGCGAGTTGAAAATATTTAAGCTTTTCAGGATTATGCCTTTGAAGTACAAGCTTGATTTGGCCAGGTTTTTTTCAGACTACCGCCTTCTGGAAAGTTCTCCTTTTGGGTGGTTTTAGTCCTGTTCTTGGAAGTAAAATAACTCTGACAAACTAAACCAAACTACAAGCATACATAACCCTAACCCTAAGCGTCCAAAAACAAGTTAAGAAATAAGAGTAGACTTAAAGTGGACCTATCATGCTATATTTGAATAATATAGTGTAGGACCATACCTATATAAGGCATATTTATACTTTTTTCTTTTCAAAATACCAAACAGATCATGCATTTTAGCCATGCCTCATTTTGCTCAATTTGCACTTTTTTTAGCTCTGTTTTTGCAAGGGCAGATTCTGTGAGAACAGCACCACCTACTGGCCTGGCATATGTACTACAGCGTCTCCAGCACTTTCGAACGGCAATGGCCGTGGCTGTCTCCTCCTGATTGGTGGAGTTGGCCCAATAGCCGTAGCGCCACCGTCCTGACGTCAGGACAGTGTTCAAATCTGGATCAGTTTTTATCAGATCCGTTGCAGCCCCTTTTTTAGAGATTTGGGTATGGAGGAAAATAGAGAGGGTTGTGTTTTCTGACACTTGCTGAGTTCCCTGGAACACCGGGGACACATATTCATGTAGAAAAGACGTACAGAAGTGCATTTTGCATGATAGGTCCCCTTTAAATTAGCTCTGCTGTACTTGTAAATGATTGAGTGTTTCCAATTGTTTCCAATGCAAATGTTGCTGCATGAGGCCGCCTCGAGAAAAAACGTTGCACCCAAAGTCTTTCTTCTGAGCACTCGGTCGTTTTTGTAGAGCGAGTTGAAAATATTTTAACTTTTCAGGAATACGCCCGTGAAGTGCAAGCTTGATTTGGCCGTTTGTTTCAGACATAACAAAGACCGTGGAGTTCATTTGTTTAATAAGATTGGACGGCAGACAGTGAGTTGTGCAGATTGTTGTACTTTTATCGTCGTACGTGAATCGTCCTCTTGGCTCTAACGGTTAGCGGACTCATCGGTGAATCCCATACGAAGTTTGAGGGCAAAAACTATAATAATGGTGAAAAAAACAATATAGTATAGTAGCACACATACATACCAAACTATAGATAAAGGTGGGCTATGATAGGTTATCATACAACCGCAGTGATACGCTGTCAAGATATCATTTGTCATATATTGATATCGTCATACAAACGTTTTAAAAAGCACAGAGGCTCTGTCGGATGAGATGCTACGTGGCTCATAGGAGGTCAACATTATCTCAGATGCGTCTCGAGGCCACAGCTCGTCCAGATCAGTAAAATCTCTCTTACATTCACATAAAGCAGAAAATGACATATGGATGAAGACCCATAAAAACCTGCTCATCCAACCGCAAAGTCCCGTCCATCGCTCCATCTGTACATCCGCCACTATCCCTTCCTCCACATTGAGTCACAGCTTCTTGATTCAGACGTGCACTGACCCTCGATTAGACTCTCTTCATCCCTTTCCTTTATCTTTAACCCTTATAGCATTCATCTCTCTGCAGATACCTCCTGTTCATGTGTTTTCTGGGATCTATGCTTTATGACTTCTGCCGGTTTGTTGTAATTCAGTGTCTCTGCCAAATCAATATTCCTCCAATCGCCTCGTCTGCTTCGGAGAGACTTTGGACCTCAAGAGAACGCATCTTATAATTGGTTCTGTTGTAACGGCTCATATTAAATTAGAAAATGTGCAAATTAGATTATAGTTTTATTGTCAAAGGATTATTTTTTTCGATAACATCTTCAAATGGTAATATACGCAAGAAAACTTGGCCTTAATTTTGCATAACAGGTGACCTTTTAAATGTAGTAGAAACGGATTAAAAACACCACAACAAGAGTGATACGATGCATTACAGAACAGATGCAGATCTCCCTCTCTAACAGCTTCATGTATTTCCTCTCTCCTCTCAGGACTACAGAGTGAACATCTTCTTGCGGCAGCAGTGGAACGACCCTCGTCTGGCGTACAGCGAGTACCCCGACGACTCGCTGGACCTCGACCCCTCTATGTTGGACTCCATCTGGAAACCTGACTTGTTCTTCGCCAACGAGAAGGGGGCCAACTTCCACGAGGTCACCACCGACAACAAGCTGCTGCGCATATCTAAAAACGGCAACGTGCTCTACAGCATACGGTGAGTGGAGAAAACGAGAGGTTTTACGTTTAAGAAAAAGCCTCATTTGTATCTTTTATGATATCCAGACTAATTTGTTAAAGGTGCAACAATAGGATATCACTTTTAGAAGTTGTAAAAGACAGAGTACATTATTACTCAGGAACTGTAGAGGGCAAGTGGAGAAAACGTGAAACTGTGAGAAAAGTATCTTGCTAACACGCAGACTAATTAGTTAAAAGTGCAACAATAGGATATCACTTTTAGTAGTTGTAAAAGACAGAGAACATTATCATTTGGGGACTGTAGACGGCAAGTGGAGAAAATACGGTTAGTGGAGAAAATGGGAGGTTTAACATCGTTACAATTATGGCTTCAGAATGGAGGTTTTTTTTCTAATATCCAGACTAATTTGTTAAAAGTGCAACACTATCATTAACTTTTAGGAGTTTTAAAAGACAGAGTACTTGGGAACTGTAGATGGCAATTGGAGAAAATGTGAGGTTTTACCTTCCTATTACAAAAAGAAACCCTCATTATTGGAAGGATTGCTGCAGGAGGGAGTATCTTGCTAGTATCCAGACTAATTCATTAAACACGCGGCAATATAATTCACTTTAACAGTGAGGGGAGGAAATATCTGTGAATAAAAGCCTCTATTAAAATGATGGCTGCAAAATGTATTATTTCGCTAATATCTTAATATTTAGACTCAATCAATCAATAGATTAATAGTGCAACAATATAATTGTAGTACAGTATTACTCAGGAAAAGTAGACGGCAAGTGGAGAAAATGGGAGACTTTATATCGCAACTATGAAAAATAGCCCAATTATTAAAATGATTGCTGCAGAATGGAGAAACTTGCTAATATCCAGACTAATTTGTTAAAAGTGCAACAATATAATTAACCTTTAAGAGTTGTAAAAGACAGAGTACATTATTACTTGGGAACTGTAGACGGCAATTGGAGAAAACGTCAGGTTTTAGCTTCCTATTACAAAAAGAAAAGTCTCATTATTAGAAGGATTGCTTCAGAAATTAGAATCTTGCTAGTATTCTGTTTATTTTATTCAAAGTGCAACAATAGAATGAACTTGTAGGAGTTGTAAAAGACAGAGTACAGTATTACTCGTGGAGTTTACACAGTAAGAAGAGAACATTTGAGGTTTTACATTCTAATTAAGAATAGAAAAGCCTCATTCAATAATGAGAAGGATTATTAAAATGCTAATATCCAGACTCATTTGTTAAAAGTGCAACAATATAATTAACTTCGAGCAGTTGTACAAGATGAGTGGAGAAAATGATTTTGCAATACAACTGTGGACAAAAAAGGCTCATTATTAAAAAGATTGCTGCAGAATGGAGTATCTTGCTAATATCCAAACTAATTCATTAAAAGTGCAACAATACAACTCTAACAGCGGGAAAAGCCACATTAGCACTGATGGAGAGTACAGATCATTTAAAAGAGATTTAACAGTAATAGCAAAGTTTGGGGTCACAGCAGGAGAGGCAATGGAGAAAGTCTGGAGGTTATATTGAAACAATCAGACCTTCATCTTGTGCTTTGGAGTGCTCTTATAGAGCGGTGCAGGGATGACGTATTTATCAGGAAGTAAGCTGCTGGTTCCCTCGACAAAAAAGCAACGGGATTTCTCCATAGGATTTAGGAAAATAGCTCGAAATAAGGTCTGTGGAAAACGAGCCTGTTTGATAAATGCACGTTTTGTTCAGTCGGATAATCTCCACATGTCTACCCTACTTTTATCATTTTCTAATCATAAATCTAGTCGCCAGAAGCAAAATGCTAACGTTATGCTATAAATGAACTACAGCCGGGTCGCTGCTTCAACGTCACGCCAACTTCAGATCCATAATCAAACACACAGATTCTAAATGGTACGAGTTGAAGCGTTTGTTTGAACAGTTTGCAGGAGGCAGGTACTTGCTTTCAAGCAGAACAGGGCAAACTAACTTAGAGGAGTGTTTACGTGTTCGGTGTAATGACGTACAACGTCCTCCACGAATTCAGCCACTTGGTAACAACCATCGTTTTTCAGACACGTCAACTCTTCAGAAATCACCAGTGGGGTCACTGCTGATGGATTTAATGTCCTAGAACAAAACGTGATCCGTCTCTTCAATGTGTCTCAACCACAGACCTTATTTACAGCTATTTTCCAATATCCTATGGAGAGATCCCATTGGCTCTGAGACGAGGGAACAGGAAGTGGTGAAATGCTTACTCACTTCCGGGTTTTAGGACTCATCATTGCACCACACAAAGTTCGACGTTTTTATTTCCTCCAGAGCACTACTTCGGCTCTTTTTTCATATCTCTGAGACATCCCATTCAAGGCTAATATCCAGACTAATTTGTTAAAGGTGGAACAATAAAATATAACTTTTAGAAGTTGTAAAAGACAGAGTACATGATTACTCAGGAACTGTAGACGGCAAGTGGAGAAAACGTCAGGTTCTATGTTAAATAAAAGCCTCATTAGAATCTGTTAGCAGGAGAGGAAATGGAGAAAGTCTGGAGGTTATATTGAAACAATCAGTTATGAAACTCTGATGGAAGATAGAAAATGACCGCTCTGACTTCCTGTTTATTGCATCCCAAAGACCTTCATCTTGTGCTTTGGAGTGCTCTTATTGCGTCAAAGTTGGACGTTTTTATTTCCTCCAGAGCACTACTTCCTCTCTTTTTTCATATCTCTGAGACATCCCATTCAAGGCTCTCAGAGTTATAGCCGCCTTCAGCCGACAAACCTTTTAGCCGCGGCCTCCTCCTCCCCCTCTTCTTCGCTTTTATTGCCTCTGCTCAGGGGCGAATGAGAAAGAGACGCGGCAGCCATGGAAATCTACTCAGCTTGTTGGTATTCCTGCAGCGAATCTAATCCGTTATCAACCTCACCTTCATGTCCAGCAGCACGAGGAGGAGGAGTGAGATTGGTCCTTCATAAATATCTCCAGAAAAGGGATGAACCCTCTGCCTCTTTCATTTGTTAAACTTGACAACATCAGAGCGAACCCCTCGTTGATCAGCTTGATCTTGGAGACGACAGAAAGCTCGGGATATTAAACCGTCCCGAGGGAAGACGGAGAAAGTGGGCTCTTGTAAATTATGTTTGCTCTGTTTTTTTATGTTTATCGCTCAACGGTGGAGCAGAGCGAAGAGGAGTCGTGACCGATGGCGACTCCGAGATGAAAGTGAACTCTGTGAGATTGGAAAACTAAATTCACATGTAGTCAAATCTCCGGCTGTTCTTCAGAAGAAATAGGAGGGATCAATCTGAGCTGAAATGTGGTCCCAAGTGTGCTGGTGCTATATCAAAAAGAACATCTATCAAACTGTAATTTAAAAAAATCTTGTACAAAGTCATAGTTTTAGGAAAAATGACTTAAGACTAAATGACACTTTATTTGAAGATGGTTTAATATGTAATCTTTGAATCCACCAGCAGCTGTGCAGTAATGACGTATTTGTGTAGGCGGACCCGTACATTTGCATCAAAAGGATTCACTCGAATAAAACTAATGGGTTTTTTCCAGTGCATTGTGGATTTTGTTGCAGAAAAAAAGACATGTGGCAAACATACGTTTAAACATTTAGTTCAGCCGGATAATCCCTACATATTAACACCAATTCATGATTTTTGAAGTAAAAAGCTAATGTTGGGCTATAAAGGAACTACAGCACGGTCACGTGACTTCACGTCACCACCGCTAAGCTAAAGGTGGCTAATGTTGGGCTATAAAGGAACTACAGCACGGTCACATGACTTCACGTCACCACCGCTAAGCTAAAGGTGGCTAATGTTGGGCTATAAAGGAACTACAGCACGGTCACATGACTTCACGTCACCACCGCTAAGCTAAAGGAGGCTAATGTTGGGCTATAAAGGAACTACAGCACGGTCACATGACTTCACGTCACCACCGCTAAGCTAAAGGTGGCTAATGTTGGGCTATAAAGGAACTACAGCACGGTCACATGACTTCACGTCACCACCGCTAAGCTAAAGGTGGCTAATGTTGGGCGTGATGACGTTTAGTCGTCTCATTTAGACACTTGTTAACAACCTCCTTTTTTAAATCCACCAGTGAGATATTTACTGACGTGTTTAATGTACTACGCCCACTGTATTGGTCTTACACTTGGCGCATTCACACCGCAGTACTTTTCCCACAAAGGCTCATGAGAACTTAGTTCATGAGAACACTTTAGTTCTCATGAACTAAGTACAGATCGCGTTCACACCGGAATAAGCCCCTGGGGAAGAATTAGGCAAATGATGCCGCTGACGTCACTTCTTCTTCTTCTGCTTTGGGTTTACTGGCAGGCCGCAAACAACTTCACGGCGTATACTGCCACCCGGAGTCCCCGGCCGGAAGTCCCCGGAGTTGGGGAAGGCTTCAGTAGAAGCTGCTGGGACTCCCAGCAGCTTCTACTGAAGCCTTCCGAGTAAATCGTCAGAATGCCGACACCTCCTCATCTCCACCGCTCCCATGTTTTATTTTGTGTTGCCATAAGTTAGTCTCTCTGCGTTGGTGCGCTGGGCTAATGCTAATGCTAATAATGCTAATGCGAGGATAATAAAATGGCGGCTTCACAAAACTTTTTTTTAGTTTTACGGGGCATGGTTTGCAATCCGCCCAGCCAATCAGACATAGGAACCTTTTTCTCCCACAAAAGTACCTGCTCTCTAGCAGGACGGAAAAGGGGGTAAAAAAGGTTCTCATGAACTAATTTTAGTTCCGGCTCTTTTTGGTGTGAACGCGACATTTCAGAACTATATCGGAACTAAAGTGGGAAAAGTACTGCGGTGTGAACGCGGCTAATGAAAAGGCTCTCTGTACTGGATTATTTAGGTCAATAGCCTAGATGTACTGAGTACTGAAACCAAGATTTTTCCAAACCTTGCACATTTATTTTATTTACCACCTTTCAAAATATCACACAGGGTAATCAGATATCATCCATCTCAGTTCTTGTCAAACCCATCAAATTCAGCATCTCCTGCATTAGTAATACCTATCTATCTATCATCTATCTATCTATCTAGGAGCGAGCGAGCGAGCGACGAGCGAGCGAGCGAGCGAGCGAGCGAGCGAGCGAGCGAGCGAGCGAGCAGCGAGCCAGCCAGCGAGCGAGCGAGCGAGCGAGGGAGCGAGGGAGCGAGCGAGCGAGCGAGCGTGGGAGCGAGCGAGCGTGGGAGCGAGCGAGCGTGGGAGCGAGCGAGCGAGCGAGCGAGCGAGCGAGCGAGCGAGCGAGCGAGCGAGCGTGCGTGGGAGCGAGCGGAGAGCGAGCGAGAGCGAGAGCGAGCGAGGGATGAGCGAGCGAGCGAGCGAGGAGCGAGCGAGCTGAGATCGAGCGAGCGAGCGAGCGAGAGCGAGAGAGCGAGCGAGCGAGGGAGCGAGCGAGAGAGCGAGCGAGAGCGAGCCAGAGAGCGAGCGAGCGAGACGAGCGAGCGAGCGAGCGAGCGAGCGAGCGAGCGAGCGAGCTGGAGCGAGCGAGCGAGCGAGCAGGATCGAGCGAGCGATCGAGCGATGAGCGATCGAGCGACGAGCGAGCTACCTATCGATCTATCTATATATCTATCTATCTATCGATATATATCTATCTATGTATCTATCTATCTATCTATCTATCTATCTATCTATCTATCTATCTATCTATCTATCTATCTATCTATCTATCTATCTATCTATCTATCTATCTATCTATCTATCTACCTATCTATCTATCTATATCCTGCATTAGTAGTGCCTGTTTTTACGTACTCTACCTCAAGTAGAACAAAATCTCCCCTCCAGGGTTGAGTCTCCAAACTCCAGTAGTAAAAAGAAAGGCTCCAACTAAACTAAAGTCAGCATTTGACATTTAGGTGTCACGCGATGCAGCAGACAGGAAAACCACGGAGCTTTTCTCAGAAAGTGGGACATCCGTGGAGGCTTCATCATGTGTGTGTAATACATATTCAGCATCTTGTCAGGTGCTAACAATGTGCCGACGTGGCAAAGTTTATTTTGTAATATCAGGCCGACTGGACGTGTGTGTTGAAGCAGCGGGAGTCCTGTTAGACGGAGTGTGTGTGTGTGTGTGTGTGTGTGTGTGTGTGTGTGTGTGTGTGTGTGTGTGGTGTGTGTGTGTGTGTGTGTGTGTGTGTGTGTGTGTGTGTGTGTGTGTGTGTGTGTGTGTGTGTGTGTGTGTGTGTGTGTAGAAATCACCTCCTGCACGTCAGGACAACCTGCTGACAGATCACAATCTGCACATTTTTTTGTGTGAAATGAGCACTCCTGAACGTAGCAGTTAGTGATTTAGAGATTATGATGACAGTGGTGATGGATGACGCTTTTTTTTGCCAGCATTTATAAACTTGCACTATCTGGGAATTACCTTCAAAGTCATCTGACGGATAACAAGCTGCCTGATTACCACATATCACAGAGCGACTGATTCAGCGTGGCAATTAGTAGCATTTTCTTTAACCAATTAGATTACACGACTGAAGTTATTCAATTGTGTATTTTTTCTCTCATCAGATCAAATAAGATTGACCCCAATTTGGGCCATGTTTGCATTTCAGCAGCATAAAAGACAAGTCATTGCACATAAGTAGAAATTAAAAGAGTAGAAATAAACAATTATAAAATGTTAACATCTCAAAATAGAAATAAAACAGCATTAAAAAAGTAGAAAATATACATGTTGAAATACCAATTTACAGTAAAGAAGTGTGTTCTATAGGTTTTAGTGCATGTAAATGGTCTGCAAACGCTAAAATCCCTGTGTTCCCTCGTGGTATTTGTTGATTTATTTTAAGGGAAATCATATTAATACAAAGCATTGTACAAACCCAACCTTTTAAGTGCTGAATTGTATATAATATTCATAACTTGTACTCAATTATAAAGTCCAACTACCAAATGAAAAGCTTAAAAACACACAACGTATTAAGTCATTGGAAAATAATAATTGACATCGAAAATGATGATCTGTTGAAGCTCTAATGGAAAATTACACATGATTGCATCCCTAATTGTAAATAAACAGCTTCAAAAAGGCAACAGCACAAAGTGAGATCTGTATTAGAAGAAGTGGAGCAGTAATAATTTCCAATGGTAGATATCTCATTTTAAATTGTAAGTCATTCATTTCAGTGATGCATCATATCAGTTATAACGTAGTTTTTCCATTCATTTCTGGGAAAAGTTGACTTCTGCAGAGATTCGTTTGACAGCGGTAATTAATTTCCCAGCCTGAGACTCACAAAGCTAACGTGTCACCGCGAACATTTTAATTTCCAGAGTTTCACGGATCAGCCTAGCATGAAACAAGATTCATTCCCATGTTACTGAACACCTGCTGGAGGACTAACAGGTCTCCATCTGTTAGTCCTCCAGCAGAGAAGAAGAAGAGGGAGAAGAGGGAGAAGAAGAAGAAGAAACTGTGACCTCTAACGTTTCTTTCTTTACTCCCTCTACGTTTCCCCGTTACGTTGCGTTAGTCAGTGGCCGTTTCTCAATGTCGAGTATACCTGCTGCAGAGCCACTATTTCAAGTATACTACGTCATCGAGTGGCGCCGAAGGACTGCTTAAATGCATGTTAAATGCCCAGCATTCGGCGCCACTCGATGACGTAGTATACTTGGCTCTGCAGCAGGTTTACTCGACATTGAGAAACGGCCAGTGTTTGGGAAATCTCCATTTTGGGCTTCAACTAATATCTTTCTGAATATCTTTTCATTAAAACGATTAAAGGAGGTAATTATTTTTCGTTCTCATTGTCAACAAATCTCATGAAAAACAAACGATATCTCTCTCAATTTTTGATCTCAACAAGTGAAATGTTTTTATTTTAGTTTTCAGATCAGATACTTAGATTGAGTTCTGAGATTCTGACTTCAAGCTCAGAATTCTGACTGTTTTTCAAAATGTTGACTCTTTTTTGCAGCTTTTTAACTAATTTTTCAGAATCATTCTGACTTTTTTCAGAAATTAGATTTTTTTAGACAACTTTTACTTTTTTTTAAATTATTATCATTTTTCAGAAATTTGACTTTTTCAGAAATTGAACTTTTGTTTCCAGAATTTTCATTTACCTTACTACACTTACATTTAAAAAAAAAAAAAGGTCAATCATTTCCTAAAAGAGTTGTTCATTTTAGTTTTAATCAAACAAAAGCGAAACAAAGTGCATTTTCTGGGCACTATTTTCAGCGGTGGATTAAGCCACATGTGCTTAATAAGATTTGTTTCCCACTCAGTGATGTTAGTAAATACATTTGGGTCTTTTTATATCCTCACGCATAAATGACCTAAAAAATATGTTTGTCGATATTCAAGTCATCAAGTTATTGTTTCTCAAATCAGTTTGAATCTAATCTTGTTGTGTTCATATCATTAGTTTGTCTTTCACAACTCAAATCAGGCACGCTTACCTTCATATTTCAAATAACTTTTTTTATCTTAAAGGTGGGGTAGGTCATTTTGGAGAAACCAGCTCGAGTGCGCTAGAATTTGAAAATACACAACCGGAAAAAATCTGCCACTTCCTCACAGAGCCCCTCCTCCAACACACACGAACGCACACATGACCAATGAGGGCACGAGATAAGTTTGTGCACAGATGGAAGGCTGACAGGCAGGTAGGCCATCCAGTTATTTTAGCCGGGCCGGCTCAGATGATTGGTCGTGCTTTTTACAGTACTACGGCTTCCACAGATGATATTTATTTATGGATCTTAAGATATTCATTGCTATCGGGATGTTAAGAGCATTCCATGGAATATAACAAAAAGTGTATCTCGAGCCGGTTTCTCAAACTTACCTACCCTACAGTACCTTTAAGTGTGTGAACATAATTGTATATATAATGCAAATGCCTTCTAGTGATATAGTCATTGCTAGTTTAATCTATTGTTGCACTTATCATAAATCAGTCTGGATAAAAACACATTCAAATGTAAAATACAAATATTAATCTTATATTTTAATGAAAAATGCTAGCACGTCCTGATCCATCACTGTTCTACCCCCGGCACGGGATGTTTGTGTGACACTGATAACGATCCGGATAATCCTCTTAGTCTTAGTACTAAGTGGTGTGTTTGTGTGTGTGTGTGTGTGTGTGTGTGTGTGTGTGTGTGTGTGTGTGTGTGTGTGTGTGTGTGTGTGTGTGTGTGTGTGTGTGTGTGCGTGCGTGCGTGTGTGTGTGTGTGTGTGTGTGTGTCTCCCTGCAGAATAACACTGATCCTGGCCTGTCCCATGGATCTGAAGAACTTCCCGATGGACGTCCAGACCTGCATCATGCAACTGGAGAGCTGTGAGTCATCAACACACACACACACATTTGCATTTCTCTGTGGCACTGTTCTTCTACAAAGGGACTGTGGTCATCTTAGAGAGAAGGAACGATATAAAATTCCCTCTGTTTTTTTAATCATATTTTCGGTTCTATCTCACTTTCAAAATGAATACTAAAACTTAATAAAGTCACCGTCTGACATTATCTCCATCTCACCCTGAGAGTTGTAGTGTGATTTGATTCTTACAGATTTTTCTTCAGCTCAGAAATAATCATCAATAATAGATTTGAAAAAACGTCCTGCTGTCCTTCCGTCTTTCTTCTTCTTCCCCAAGACCATTCTTTAATGTATTATCTTCCTCCTCTCATCCTTTCCCTCTGAGCTGAAATATTCAAATATAATCCACTCTTTTAAAAGTGAGACATGCATCAGAAAACAATTATAAATACAATAACATATAAAAAACAATACAATAAATAAAACAATGTCATAATAAATACAAATAATATGTATAGACCAATTGATGAGGGATTATTATAGAAATTATTTTCTGTTTAATTTATTTTTTTTCTTTTTCGTTCCCTTCCCCTCTATCCACATTCTTTTTCTCCAATTCTTCCATCTTTTCCTACTTCCTTTATTCTCATTTGTCCGTCTTATATCTTACTTTCCCTTCCTCGTTCCTTCTTTCTTATTTCCCCTCTTTACACCTCAATAAGGACAAATACATCTTTTTTTTATAACCTGTAAGTATGCGTTGGATATATGAACGATCCCAATCCTTAGAATCGTTTTTAGAGCAGCGGGCATTATAATAGTATTTTCAATTTGTGTGGCGCTGGCCCTTTACCCCTGAAACCTTGCAGGGGGTTTATCTCTCTCTGAGTGACCTTTCACCCCCGACCACACATCAGAGAGATAATCTCCCCCCCCCCCCGGAAGTAGAGTATCTCAAATGACCCGCACATTGATGAAAAGAGCCTCACATTGATGAAAAGAGGCTCACCTGGTCTTCTCCTCTCCAGTCGGATACACCATGAACGACCTGGTGTTCGAGTGGGATGAGAAGGGAGCCGTGCAGGTGGCCGACGGCCTGACGCTACCTCAGTTTCTGCTCAAAGACGAGAAGGACCTGCGCTACTGCACCAAGCACTACAACACAGGTGAGCTTTTACTCTATTCAAGAACTACAACACAGGTGATATTTTACTCTATTCAAGAACTACAACACAGGTAGTGATGGGAATTCGGGCTCTTTGAAGGGAGCCGGATCTTATGTCTACATTTCTTTCCGAGAGCCGTTCAAAAAATGCCGGGTTTTTTTAAGTGGGGGTGGAGATTATTTATTGACCCTGCTTTAAATGATATGTTGGCTTTACAAATGTTGCGCTTTATCATTGCCTATGTTTTTGTTGAAGCGCATCCAAATTCTGCTGCGTTTTCGCGTTTTGCTAATTTTTTCACCCGAAAAACACGTCGTCTACCTGTACCACTTGTTACGACTTCTCTCTCTCTCATGCGTATTCCGTTAAGACCCACCCCCCTACTCTGCCTCTGATTGGCTAACCCTGACCCACAACATCTCACTCCTCATGCCTAAACCTAACCAATCAGAAGCACTCCTGCCTAAACCTAACCAATCAGAGTTGGGGCGGGTCTTCACGGAATACGCTTGGGGAACAAAATCAAGGTTTTTCACTGTTCACGTAAAGGCGAGTGGATTTATGGCAGGCAGTGAACCAACGATAACAAGATCGGCTCTCACCAAGTACGACTCGGTTCCCTTTGTTCGTACCAAAGAGCCGTTCAAAAGAATCGGATCGTTCTCGAACGTAACATCACTAAACACAGGTGAGAATCTCCGTTATTGCTGCAGGTGAGGGACGATCACTTGCCTTCTGTGTGCTGGACAGTGATGATTGATTTACACAATTGGTTTATTGGCTTTTTTATTTTGGGTTTATTCAGTCCTGTGTTGGTAATAAGTATTCTTCTTAACCACAGAGCTATGGATATACCAGATAGTATTGTTTTGATTTGTTATGTGTTTGGTTTGTGTAGCACTTTGAGTAACCTTTGTGTATGAAGAAGTTGTATTTGATAGAGTTTGATGACTTACCAATAGGTTTTCGGTAAGTCATTAGAATCAGAATCAGAATGGGGGAAATGGACATTGTTACAGCAGAAAAGAGACAGCTTAATGTTACCTAAGAATGATCCCGCTGATTTCAAAGGTACATACCGAAAGAACCAACGACTTAAAAATTGTCGTATTTCTACCACTAACAAAAATAGTCCATTATTTTCGAACTGTGGCGGCAGCAACTTCAATTAAAATAACGGCGTCACTGATCGAGGTTTTCTTCAGATTTCATTTCAACCACAAACAAAACAACTAGTGATTCATTCTCATTCTGAACATAAACCAAAAATATAACTTCATGAGCAGATATCATTTCAATATCTTTTTTAAATGACTATTTCGTTGTGGTTATTTACTTTATGTCAGTCATTTGTTTGCCCTCCCAATACACCATGGCAAAGTTTCTAGGAAAACTTCAGCGATGAAAATAGAAAAACGACAGGTTGCAAGAAAAAAAATCCATCTCTAAGGCACTGGTCAGTGTGTGTGTGTGTGTGTGTGTGTGTGTGTGTGTGTGTGTGTGTGTGTGTGTGTGTGTGTGTGTGTGTGTGTGTGTGTGTGTGTGTGTGTGTGTGTGTGTGTGTGTGTGTGTGTGTGTGTGTGTGTGTGCAAGGCTGATTAGTTCAGATTCAGAGCCATCCCTCACACAGAGGTTGACGTCTGCTGTCGCCACTGAGGAGATGAACGATCCACCTCCAGACGAAAAGCCTTGACACGACTCTGCACCGGCACACACACACACACACACACACACACACACACACACACACTCTAACACACACACAGTCAGATGCACGCACAGGAGGGAAAATGTACTGATAATCCAGTGCTTTGCATGCGAGTCTGTTTTCTCTCTGTCACTGAATCCCACTCAGAGTGAATCTCACGTCATGTGTCTTTCTATTTATGGTGCTTCCTGTTAAACAATAGAAACCAGACCACCACAATAATGAGAAATCACTTATTTATTACACTCTGAAAGGTAAAAGCGTTGATGGGACACAAGCTGCCGCTAACATTGCCTTATCTTGTTTCTCTTATAGCTTAAGATCTGATAGCTAAACTCCTTCACCCAGTCAAAATATATATTTAAAACAACCAAGATATAAATAGTGCCCTGTTCAAATATTAATTCAACTGGATAACAACTATCTTTATGACAGCTTCATGTAGACAACATAGACGCATGCTCAGGGGATACATCGGCATTACACGAGACCCATTGAGATACCTTCATTCAAATGTAAAATGTGGGGAACCTTTGGAATAATGTTTCCAAAAATATAACATAGATTTGGATAACGTGGAAAAAACCAACAAGGTGTTATTTTAGCAAAGTTGATTAGTATAGACGTATAAAGAGACATTCATACTGCACAGTGAGGGGTTAAGAAGGACCGAGCAGCAATGATGTCATGCTGTTTGCTGCTGGGTAGGAAGCCTTTAGTTAGCTTAACCCTGCTGGATCAGAAAGACCCAGCAAAACTGGCAGATGTAAGACCAAACCTACGAGCTAAAAGAGGCTAAAAGGCTCCGATGATATCGACAGAATCGGCAACTGATTTAAAATCTGACTCTATCAAATTTAAACCGTTTATTTCCTCTTATCCTCTTAATGTTCTGGAGTTGAAGGCATTAATCCTTCATGGACAGTTACCCCCCACCTAGTCTGTCCTTACATTTCTCTCTCTTCCCCTCTCTCTTCTCATTACCGACTTATTACTCTCCAGCTCCTCTGTTGCTGTGTATACATACAATTGAGGGCATGTGTGTGTTCATATATGTGTGTGTTCATATATGTGTGTGTGAGTGTGTGCACACGCCTCACTGCTCCCCGATCGAGCATTAAGAGAGGATCTAGGTGTCGATTTACTAGCTGCAGTCTTTCTCTTCCTCTTCCCTCCATCTGGCTGTTGTCTTTTTTATTTCTTTCCATCCCTTCATCCACACCAGCACACACAAAGAAAAAGCCCTGTTTGAAATACTAATTACAGTTTCTGCTGCATTGCAGTCAGGTCTGTTGTATTGCTGCTGATATGTTTGTTAACAACAGATGTTTACACCTGACAAATGCATACCTTTCCTAGTCCCTCAACCAAAGCTTAACCATCTGTATCCTTATAATGATTAGCCTAGCATTAAGCTAACACTCACCCAAAAACCAAACCAATGCCTGACTCCACTTTTCCTGCAACATGTGTGCAGTGTTTCTATTTTTTAATGGACTTCTCGGATTATGTTTAATTGCCTAAACAACATTAGGACAGCATTTAACACAGGGCTGTTTTTCTATCAATGGTCTGAATTTGAAAGAGCCATTCAATGAAGTGAAGACAAAAAAAAAGCTCCTGAGCAAAGAGTAATGCAGGAGCGTATCCTCTGTTCCATATTCTCTTAACATGTGAGATTAAGGACACATTGCTAAACAGCTGTATGGTCTCAGCATTGTTTCCCCATAGTTCAAATGCAGTGGCGAGCCGTCAGGGCCCTCTAGGCCCTCTGTGAGGGCCTAAGATATTCTAAAAAATAATATTTAAAAACATTTAAAAAAAAAAAAAAAATTTAAATATATATTTTTTTTAATATTATTTTTGTTATATTTTTCATTAGTTTTACCGAAAAAAAACTTGATTTAATTGTATTTAAAATAACATTTCCAAAGAAATAAATCCTTCGAATCTGCCTGTTCAGTCTCTGTTGAATGTGAAGGGTTACATGAAAGAAGCTCGTCTGGCCCTCTCTGCGATTCACAGAGGGTCGCTATAGTAACTGAACGAGAGAGTAATGTCAAATGACAGTACAATTGACCAATCATATCTTCCCTCTAAATGGGTGGGTTTTATTATCGTGGACTTTATGACAAGTTCCGCCCGCTGTGAAACTGTTCTTGTTTCCATAGCAACAACAACTTCCTGTCAACAGCGTGAACTCGCCTTCAAAATAAAAGCATGCCAAATTACACTTAAGACATACAACTGCAACGAAAGTAACAAACACAATGCAATATCATTTTCAATGTCAAAGAACACAAATTGGGTTCACAGGTGTTGTTTTGTGTGGTAGAGGGTCGCTGTCATTGATGCGTTTTGCACCCTGGGCCGTTGTTTTGATATTCCGCTGAAGTATACGCTGTGACGTAATAACTATTTTTTTTTTCTTTTTTTCGAGGGAATTGGTGGGGGTCAGAGGGCCTAGGTATAAAGCTCACGGCTCGCCACTGTTCAAATGAGGTTATACTCGAAAACCAACGCCGTGAAATCTGCAGACGGACAGTTTTGTTGACTTCTGATTGATATCTCCACAGTGGTTGTATGGATTTTACCATTCAAGCAGAATTAGACCCATCCATCACCCCTTTGCATGAGATCTGCAAAACCATCCCTTCTAATCAGAATCAGAAACCCTTTATCCGTCCCGTAGCGGGGGAAAGACAAAAGCAAAGGTTCAGTGTGGATGAAAGGCAAGAGAAAAAGAGTAGACTTACATTTTAAATAAAGAAAAAACAAATAAGTATTGTTAAAAAACTGGATATAGAAAGACTTGGTGAACATATACAAGTGTTGAGGGAGCAAGTTACATCAATAAATTGTAATTAAACTGTACTAAATGGTATCAAATAAATTAGATATTGCATTACAACGAGGATCATGCAAATATACAGATGACCCCCCCCGTCATGTTAGCATCTCTGTTAGCATCTCTGTTAGCATATACTGAGACACAACATGTATTTGAGTTAGCTAACTTTAGTATGCCCAGAATAAGAATGCTATTACAACCCAGTCTCACGGCATTTCGTGTTATTAGTCACAAAATTAAATTAATCTATTGATTCGTGTTCACCAACACGCTTTTCACCTTTTTTTCGTGTCACACAGAACGATTTTAAAAGCAATGTATTTCTATTGGTAGTATGTTTAGTGCCTGCAACACGTCTTTTTGTCCGGTCGGGTCTTGGAATACCAGAAGCTGTGTGGTTCATAAAAACATGTTCTTACTCAATATCTTACCCTAAGCCTAACCCTATCCCTTTTATTTTAAATTGTATAATGTCTGAGTCTTTTTGCCGTCAGTGAGGAAAAGAAATGGCTCAGAGCCTCAGAATACTGACATCTGTATTTCTTTAAATGTCTTTTTCCTTCTAATTTGTTATTATTTACATTGCTTTTAAAATCGTTCTGTGTGACACGAAAAAAATGGCGAAATCGTGTTGGTGAACACGAATCAATAGATTAATTTCGTGACTATAACACGAAATGCCGTGAGACTGTGTTGGCTATTATGCTAACGGTTAGCAATATTGATGTTTATCACATTCAACAGATGCTAACGTTACATTGTTAACATGCTAACATTTGCTTACTAGCACTGACTACAGGAGACAGCTTCAAAACCACATTTACATACACACACACACACACACACACACACACACCCGCACACCCGCACACACACACACACACACACACACACCGTACATAAAGTATGAATGAAACTACAGTTTACATTTAAAGGACACTGCAGTGGGAAGTACAGTGTTCACACACACATACATACACACACACACACACACACACACACACCTGGCAACCATTCAGTATATGCCTGAGAGACTCCCAAGTGTGTGCAGCATTAAATACAGGACACACACACACACACACACACACACACACACACACACACTCCACGGTGAGATAGGGGCCCGGCTGAATAATTTCAATCTTCTTATCAGATGGAAAATATGGACAGCACTTAAAAGCTCTGAAGTGTATCACAGCTATAAATCAAGTCCAACCCCATCGACTCTCCTTCCTCCTTCTCCTCCTCCTCTCCTGCTGTCATTTTCTCCTTCCCTCCTTCTTCTTGTCCTCTCAAATCATTCCCTCCACCTCATCGCTCTAACATCACATTTCCCCCTCTCGTTCCCCTCCTCTTCCTCCAGTCTTTCCTTTTCTCCCTCCTCTCCAGTCTTTTGGGGTTAACTCTAATTGATGAGGCTGCCTCCCATTGATCTTCTTTGATTAAATGGATCGTCGGCCATCTTGCTCTCTGGCTCTCTTGTGGTTTTATTATGGGCCCTGGCGCACTCATTACATTACAGAAAGAGAAGAAGGGACATTTGTTACTGTTGCTACTGTATAGACCACCACTGCAGTGTGTTAATTTAATTATCTGTGTTGCAAATGTTCTCTATACACAATGCTTTAGTGTAGAAAATGCCACTTGTTCTGTGTTTTTCACATATTCACTTTTTATTAAAGATCTTTTTATTTTAACCTTTAAAAACTAGAAGATGTTATTGTCCTACATTTAGTGTTGACTTAGCACTTTCTTGGATATCTTATGCAGATATCCAACGGGAACTGGCGATGCCTCTTGTCCTGTTTTTACTTAACCTAAACAGTCCAAAAAAAAGTTCTGTGTGACCTACAAACCCATATGAACGACTGCCCACTTTCGCTACTGCCCATTTGTACATGCCCATTTTATGCAACTGCCTATTTGTGCAACTGCCCGTTTTACCTGAATCCCCATTTGCGCAACTGTCTGTTTTTGCGACTGCCTTTTTGTCTGACTGCCCATTTACGCGACTTTCCATTTATATGATTTCCCGTTTACGTATCTGCCCTTTTAAAGGTAGGGTAGGTAAGTTTGAGAAACCGGCTCGAGTGCACTAGAATTTGAAAATACACAACGGGAGAAAATCTGCCACTTCCTCACAGAGCCCCTCCTCCAACACACACAAACGCCCACATGACCAATGAGGGCACGAGATAAGTTTGTCCACAGATGGAAGGCTGACAGGCAGGTAGGCCATCCAGTTATTTTAGCCGGGCCGGCTCAGATGATTGGTCGTGCTTTTTACAGTACTACGGCTTCCTCAGATGATATATTTTAATGGATTTTTTGTCAAAGCACTTCAGATATTCATTGCTATCGGGATGTTAAGAGCATTCCATGGAATATAACAACAAGTGTATCTCGAGCCGGTTTCTCAAACGTACGCAACGTTATGTGCGCAACTGTCCGTTTGTGCGACTGCCTTTTTATATGACGGCCCTTTTACGCATCTGCCCATTTATGCAACTGCCCACTTGTCTGAGTGCCTTTTTATGCAACTGCCCATTTATATGACTGCCCATTTGTGCAAAGTGCTTTTGCTCCCAAAGTACAACAAAAAGAAGCTGATGGGCTGATTATAATGCAGAAAAAAACCATCAGACCCCTATTTCCTGTTTTTCTTTATATGTTTAATAACTAACTCTCAATACGGTTGGGAATTGACCTGTAAGGCTGAAGGTTAGGATAGTTTGTAGGGAAGAAAATCTCTGTTACTTTCACAAATCGCTAGACATGCACTATTTATGTTCCTGTCATGGTAAGGCAGGTCATGTCCTCTGATTGCTCGCTGGTCTCTTTAGTTGTGTTGGTTAGGTTAAAGGGGACCTATCATGCAAAATGCACTTTTGTACGTCTTTTCTACATGAATATGTGTCCCCGGTGTTCCAGGGAACTCACCAAGTGTCAGAAAACACAACCCTCTCTATTTTCCTCCATACCCAAATCTCTAAAAAAGGGGCTGCAACGGATCTGATAAAAACTGATCCAGATTTGAACACTGTCCTGACGTCAGGACGGTGGCGCCACGGCTATTGGGCCAACTCCACCAATCAGGAGAAGACAGCCAAGGCCATTGCCGTTCGAAAGCGCTGGAGATGCTGTAGTACATATGCCAGGCCAGTAGGTGGTGCTGTTCTCACAGAATCAGCTCTTGCAGAGCAGAGCTAAAATAAAGTGCAAATTGAGCGAAATGAGGCATGGCTAAAATGCATGATCTGTTTGGTATTTTGAAAAACAAAAAGTATAAATATGCCTTATATAGGTATGGCCCTACACTATATTATTCAAATATAGCATGATAGGTCCACTTTAAGTTAGGAGATTAACATGTATGGCAGGTCATGCCTTTTGTCTTTGTAGGATAAAAAAAGGGAAGTCTAATGAAGTTATAGCAATAAGGTTATGTTTTGTTGTACAGAGAGTGTGTATTACCAGAGAAACCAAACAATGTCCATTTTCCTTTGGCATAACAGGCTGCCCGGGACATTTGCTTTTGGTCCAATCGGACAATTTTGGACATTGTAGTGGAGCAATACTGGGCTCTCAGAACAATGGCAATGCACCAAAGGATTTGAGCAACAAAAATAGAGACGACAATATAAATTATAGAACTGAGCTCTTGTACAATTTACTCATGACATGCATATTGCATTTTATAGTAAAACAACAGCAGAGAGATTAGGAGAAGGCGGAAGGTAGACTACATTTCTCCTAATCTCTCCACTTTTACGGCATCATGCTGCGAGCGTAAACAACCACTGTTCCTCTCCCTTCACAGCCACACAAGGACTTACGGTGCTGCTGGCAGACACAACAGGCAGCTCCACATCAACACACTTTCAACTGCAACAACACATAGTGCAGCACACAACTAACTGGAAACAACAATGACACCAAATCGTATGATGAAAGGACGTTTCAATTGAAGCTTTTGGATACACATGCTGCTTATTTGTTCGTGCACAGTGTAATGACTGTTACCTGATGAAACCTCTTGTACAAGCTGAGAAATCCCATTCTCAAAAGCTGGTATTGTTCCCTTTTTGTGAGAGAGACTAATGTCAGTATGCCACTCTCTGGAAGTTACAGAGCCGGCAGAGAGTAGTATCCTGTTGTTTCCAAAATGACGGCACTTCAATTGTCCCCACAACAAAGCAGATTCTCTCGAGCTCCGAGGTTTGTTTTTGACCTTGGAAACAGCAGCTTGACAAAAAAGCTAATCCTGAAGCACCGACTGAGGCGAACAAAACACTGAAGTCACATTTCAAGTCAGACGCTGTACAATGTTTGGTTATGTTGCTAAAAAGATGGAAAAGCTTTATGATGTCAAGGCAACAAATATAGTACTGTTGCAGCCATGGTTCAAAATGGACCAATAGCACAATATCGATTCGTGCAATGTTCAAATGGCACGTAGCAAAATATTTTTTAAGGGCTTAACATGTGTTATATACAATTTACAAGTATTGTGGAGCTGCAGAGACATCCTAGCCTACAAATAAAGATTCTACAGACTTGGTTAGTACAGATCTTTAAAGCAATTACAACATAATGATTTTAATATATTTTTCAATGATAATGAGCGTTGTATTGCAAAAACGATAAATGCTCCCAAAAATTGCAATTTCAATAATGTTTTTCTCCAAATCGTGCAGGCAGAGAGGCCAATGTACGGATTTTGACGGTTCTAATCGTGCCTTCATTCATTCAAAATGACTTTAATACCACTAAACTCTTACAGTAGCCATTGGTCATATCCAAAAAAGACAATGCAAGCATTTTTTACCAAGGTTGTCAATGTCTTCACGAAACTCCTGCCAGCTGTATAATTTTACAGATACAAATAAAACTTTTGCTCATAGTGGCTTTAATAATTCACCACCACCTCATGGAAATATTCTCAGTTTCATAAGGCAATAACTTCCCCAGTTTCTGTCGAGTCATCACGTCCTACACGCTCTCGGAAAATGCGACAGGCTGCTATTGCAACAAGTAACTGGCACAATAAATCCAGAGCCACCTGCTGTATTTGTTTTCAGGGTTTGGGGTATTTACCATGTTGGGTTTCGTTTGATATTCAGCAAAGCCGAGCATTCGTGTCGCTCTGATTTTCCGCTCATGATTTACACTTGGCTTAGAGAGAAAGCTGAAGAAAGATGACATTTTGTCGCGAAAGCTGTCAAGTTTGTCTTCAGTTTGTCTGTTTTTCCCCTCTCTGGCTTATCCTCTCTGCCAGTCCAACAACTTCTGCCTCCTCTAATCCCTCTTTCTCACTTTCTTTTACCTCCAGCCTCCTCGTCATGTCTACCTGTGTTTCCAGGGGAGGTGACTGAGTCAGTGCTCAGATAATATGCCCGTTCAGATGAAGATAATAGGGAATTCAAAAACAATCTTCAATGCTAATGAAAGCACAGCGCCTCGGGGAAAGTGTTGAAAGAACATTTTGCTTTTTTAAGTAGAGTTTAAACATTGACCAGCGTTATTATTTCTCTTTTCCTGGAATCAGCCCCTCGTTCTTGATGTGCTGCAAATGTATTTCCCTCTGAGATATCCGTGTGGAAAACAGGACACCCACCAAGACGAAATGATTGGCTTCATGAATATAAAACTGAGACGTGAATATATTTTGTAGCTGAAGGTATCATGAGCCGTCTCATTATAAAGTAATAACCTTTCTGGAGGCTGCACACTATTTCTTTTTAAATCAGAATAGATTTAAACAAATTGGAGTAAAACATAATGGGATTTATTTTCTGCTTTCACTGAGAAAACCCTGATTTGCTTTTAAGCGTTTTTACCACCTCATCTGTCACAGTTTGAGGCTTTGTTATGAGATGCTTCATCTAACAAATGTGTTCACAAATTGAGGAACTCCTAAAGGAACTACCAGCCTTTGTTCTGCAGCGTTCATTGTTTTTAAATAGGCGTTATTATCATAAAATACAATTGAATACAGCCAAGTTTCCACCACACTTGAGGGTTAGCTTCTGTTACATTAGCTTATTGTTCTTGATGTATTTTCTTGCGTTATTGTTCATCAGGTCCATTTCCAAACTAAGTCTGAACATCAAGTGTTTAACAGAGGTTAGATTAACAGCCTAAACAAAGTCTTTGTCGAATACATCATCTTGGCTACGGTCGAATAGTCCAAATAATCCGCACTTCCTAACCACTATTCCTAAACCTAGGTGGTGAAAAACTGAGGAGATTTTTGTACTTATTTCAAGTGAAAACACCTTGTTTTCATGATTTTTCAACTTGTTTTTGGAGCAGCATTTTCTCCAGTGAATAAACTTGCCTTGCCTTTCTTCTTCCAGGTAAATTCACGTGCATCGAGGTGCGTTTCCACCTTGAGCGTCAGATGGGCTACTACCTGATCCAGATGTACATCCCGTCTCTGCTGATCGTCATCCTGTCCTGGGTCTCCTTCTGGATCAACATGGACGCCGCGCCCGCCCGCGTGGGTCTGGGCATCACCACCGTGCTGACCATGACCACGCAGAGCTCCGGGTCCAGAGCCTCGCTGCCCAAGGTGAGGGCCAAACAAACGCACCTGCTGAAGGCTGCTAACCCTAACCCTAACTCTGACCCTAACCCTTATATTAGAGCCTCGCTGCCCATGGTGACGACCAATCAAACGCACCCGTTTCTGTTACAGGCTGCTGACCCTAACTCTGACTCTAACCCTTAGATTTATATAGATCCTGACTCTAGCCCTTAGATTTATATAGACCCTGACCCTAATCCTGACCTTGACCTTGACCCTGACCCTAACCCTAACTTTGTGTGAAATTGGGATTTTTAAAGTTGGTAAAAATACATTTTATGATGGATCTGGGGAAAAAATAAACCATAGTTGGTGGTTGTGGAGGTGCAGGCGTTTACAAAAATGTGCTTACATGAGACGTTGTACAACATTCCTTCATTCATCCTGCTTCGGTTTCAGGCTGCCAACCCTGACCCTGAACCTGACCCTGAACCTGACCCTAACCCTAACCCTGAACCTGACCCTGAACCTGACCCTAGCTGCTATTCGAGGAAAACTCTGTCTTAAAAGTTGGTAAAAATACATTTTATGAAGGATCTGGGGAAAATAAACCATAATTGGAGGTGCAGGCATTGTGCTTATATATGATGTGGTACAACATGCCTTCAATGTGTATAAATTGTGTGGGGAAATTATATTAATATATTAATTAAAAATAATAATAATAATGAAAATAATAGTCAATAAAATAAAATGTAAAAAAATAATATGATAAAAATTATGAAGAAAATAAATAAAGAATAATAATAATAACAACAAAAGTAATTCATAATATAAACTCAAATAAGAAAGAAACTCCTGCTAAAATTACACATTTTCATTACCCTTTGTTTCCAGTTTAAATAGCATTTCATTGAGCTGCTATTCAAGACAAATGTGTGTAAATTTTAAAAGTTATCAAAAATACATATTTAATGATGAATGTGGGTGAAATATTTAAAAACTAGAATTTGTCGTTGCAGGAGAATTTGCATGACTTTACAATTTATTACATTTAAAAAATATATTTGTTGTCATAAATTAAATGTAATAATAATCATAGTAAATCGAAAAAAAAATGATATGGTAAAAATAATAAATAAAACAAATGAAATAAGAAAGAAACTCCCGCAAAAATGACAAATTCACAAAAACATTTATTTTCAGTTTAATTAAACATTTAATTTAGAGAATGTCAAAGGTGTTGGGAGATCCAGTCAGAATAGGTGAATGGCAGAACTGAGTAAAAGCTCAATTAATTGTCAAAAGATATAAATGCATGAATATGACTTGAAGGTTAGGGTGGCAAATGTTTTCCACACCTTTCTTCACACGGCTGGAGATGCCAAAGAAACAGGGAGCGTAGAAAGGAAATGAGTACATGTGAGAGATGGGGAGAGATATACAGAGAGCTCCAATTCCCACTGAATAATTGATGTGCTAAACACGGTGAGAGGAAATGAAAATACATAGACACAAAGAAGAGTTATAGTAGAGGAGGGACATGGGGAGGAAGGGGGGGGAGACGTTGTGTTTGTGGAGGGAAGAGGGTTTAAAGGAGGCAGACAGATGGAGGGGAGGAGACACAGGAAGTTGAAGAAAACAAAATAACTCTTTTCAAAATCAAGAGAAACCGTTTCCTGTGAGGGATTTTCAGATTAAAGGTAGGAGGAGAAAAAAGACAAAAACACGGACAGACTTTGCGTGAGCCAGTAGGATTGTATAATTATGTCCAGGGATGCTGTAATCCCCAACTCTCTCTCACACACACACACACACACACACACACACACACACACACACACACACACACACACACACACGCACACTATGTTTGTTGACAGTAGGTGCTTCATGCGCTCTAAAAATTGAACAAGTGAACCGTGATTCCTCTGCAGTTCAGCTGTCACAATAATGATCACACAGCACAGCTGAGCTTAGGTGGGCATACTGCTCACACACACACACACACACACACACACACACACACACACACACACACACACACACACACACACACACACACACACACACACACACACACACAGAGAGAGAGAGACACTCGTACATATGTGTGTGATTGATAGCAGACACACACACACCTACACACACACACGGCTCTCCTCACATGCCACAGAAGAGGACTGCACTATGTCAGGCGAGGGGAGAGGAGATAAGGAGGTAGGAAAGAAAGAAAAGGAATGTGAGGAGATAAGGAGGTAGGAAAGGAAGAAAAGGAAGGTGAGGACATACTAGGTATACTTTCTGTCTTCAAGTCATCTTTAGCAGATGGATGGTTAACTCACAGTAACGTATTGTTGGATGCAAGCGTAGAAAAAGCGTATCAGTCATGATGTTCCAACAAAGGTCATATCATCTTAAATGTCAACGAACAGCATTTACCTTCCTTAAGAGAGATGTGGTGCCCTTTAAATGAGGTTTCAAAGCAAAATGAGATATTTCTTTCTGATTTCTTAGAGAAAATCAAACTGATTTGGTGACAGGATGATGCAAGAGGCTCTGACCGAAAGATTAGGGCAACACATGTATTGAGCCTTCTCTCACCATGTTAATCTGTAGAATGAACCCACTGTGATTTCATTGCAATAACAGATAAAAGGAAGTCAAAATTAAGACATAAACGACAAGCTTAATTATTTAAAATGTTTATTTCCTGGATGGAGTTTGGTTCTAGTAAGGCTAACATCTGAGCTGCACCATCAACACTCTTGGGTTTGTGCACACACATTTATACATATAGAAGGTCTGGTATCGGTGAAAGTATGAGGGGAAATTCTAGAGCTCTGGGTCCTTTTATTGTATCCTAATTATGTGATCTGTGAATTGTAACACCGAAGCCTGGAAGCAACACATTTGTCGACAGAAATCATGGCCAGTTTGATTGAACGCACCTTTTCTTTGTTCAAAAAGAAGCTGGATATGTCGCCTTGTTTACAGGGAATCTCAAACCCAACAGTAGAAACGTCTGTCTCCTCAGTGATGAAGTATTTAAGGATGTGAGTTTGTTGAGCTGATCCATCAGTCAGCGGATCGGTCAGAACACACTCCTCTATGTGTGTCCTTCTCCTGTGAACATTGTCCTGTGAGGCGTGAGTTCAGTAAACTGCAGCCGGACGCCGCTGGTCAGTTAGTCTGTCAGAAACCCAGAGAGGAGGCCGGATGTGGTTTGGTTTTAATAAGCTTAGCTCGCCTAGTTCCTCTACTACATCTGCATATATTTAAAGTTTAGAACTTAAAGGTGGGGTAGGTAATTTTGGAGAAACCGGCTCGAGTGCAGAGCCCCTCCTCCAACACACACGAACGCGCACATGACCAATGAGGACACGAGATAAGTTTGTGCACATATGGAAGGCTGACAGGCAGGTAGGCCATCCAGTTATTTTAGCCGGGCCGGCTAAAATGATTGGTCGTGCTTTTTACAGTACTACGGCTTCCACAGATGAAATATTTGTATGGATTTTTTGTCAAAGCACTTCAGATATTCATTGCTATCAGGATGTTAAGAGCATTCCATGGAATATAACAAAAAGTGTATCTCGAGCCGGTTTCACAAACTTACCTACCCCACCTTTAAGTGAAGATATACAATATACGCCATCACTTACTGTGCATCAGAGAATATCCATACTTTTTTTAAGAGACTATATTCTGCTTATTGGGCGTTTCCTTTCCTGTAGTTTGTGCTATAGGTGTTAGTGCATGTAAATGGTCTGCAAAGGCTAAAATCCCTGTGTTCCCTCCAGAGGGAGTTTCTGTACCACACACGTCCCCTCTTGCCTTTGTTTACTTTCGGAACATTGTGACATCACATTGTACGTGATAGGCTAAGGAGCGATTGACCAATCAGACAGAGGGTGAAAAGAGGTGCTGCAGCACAGGCAGTATGAGAAGAAATAAAGAGCTTTTTGAACATTAAAGCATGGAGACATGTAGAGACACTACATACTGATATACACCTGAACATCAGCAGGGGAGGACTCTTTAAAGTAGAGACACTACATACTGATATACACCTGAACATCAGCAGGAGAGGACTCTTTAAAGTAGAGACACTACATACTGATATACACCTGAACATCAGCAGGAGAGGACTCTTTAAAGTAGAGACACTACATACTGATATACACCTGAACATCAGCAGGAGAGGACTCTTTAAAGTAGAGACACTACATACTGATATACACCTGAACATCAGCAGGAGAGGACTCTTTAAAGTAGAGACACTACATACTGATATACACCTGAACATCAGCAGGAGAGGACTCTTTAAAGTAGAGACACTACATACTGATATACACCTGAACATCAGCAGGAGAGGACTCTTTAAAGTAGAGACACTACATACTGATATACACCTGAACATCAGCAGGAGAGGACTCTTTAAAGTAGAGACACTACATACTGATATACACCTGAACATCAGCAGGAGAGGACTCTTTAAAGTAGAGATACTACATACTGATATACACCTGAACATCAGCAGGAGAGGACTCTTTAAAGTAGAGACACTACATACTGATATACACCTGAACATCAGCAGGAGAGGACTCTTTAAAGTAGAGACACTACATACTGATATACACCTGAACATCAGCAGGAGAGGACTCTTTAAAGTAGAGACACTACATACTGATATACACCTGAACATCAGCAGGAGAGGACTCTTTAAAGTAGAGACACTACCTACTGATATACACCTGAACATCAGCAGGAGAGGACTCTTTAAAGTAGAGACACTACATACTGATACACACCTGAACATCAGCAGGAGAGGACTCTTTAAAGTAGAGACACTACATACTGATATGTGCTCTTTAAATCTCTAATAGTAGGTAAAGGTTGAATCCTTGCTCTTCCTCTTCCGTTCCTCTTCCTCTCTTTGCCTTGTTGACCCTCAAACGGAGTGAACTGGTTGACCGTTTAGGCCTCAGTGACTCTCCGTTACTCTGGTGGAGGGGAATCAGCCGGGCATCGGAAGATAAACGCACATCAGACTCAGTGAAAGTGAGCATGAATCACAACAAGGCAGAGATAGGCGCTGTGTGTTTGTGAAAATGATCCAAAGTCATAGTTTAATTGGATTTTAAACGGCTGATTGTGGATTTTCTGTCTCAGAACAGGGATCTCCCTCTCAGGCTGCACCGTGTAATTGAGTGTGGAGATGAGGGAGAGTTGTTATGACAGAAGGGGGGGAACACTCTTGAATAATGGCACTTGGCGGGCAGATAGCAATCAGACGACGACCCCACCAGACTTCATTTAGCCCTTATTATCCGGACAGTCCTCAGCCTGTCCATCTTCCTTCACTGCGCTCTCTTTGCATGTCGAATCGGTTGCATTGGAGCACTTTTTTCTGCTCCAGTCAACCCTAAAGTTTAATCCCAGATCAAATGTAGAGAAGGCGGCATTTCGTTTTGTTCCTTTGACGTTATTTCACAGATTTAAAATGGCTTCATGGAAATGCAGTGACTTTTGCTGGTTTTCCAAATCTGCCTTTGATCCTAATACATTGACACCCTAACCTTAACCTTAACGGACTGGTTAAGCCTAAACTAAATATGAATTGGTTAAAAACCACAGTCTGAGAGAGGGAATTGTTGTCCCCTAAAACCTGTTTGTGACGGCAATACTTTGTGTCCCTTAAAACTAATCATTTTATGATTTATGGATGTACTTGAGTGTGGAGATGGAGACAATCCTCAGCCTGTCCATCTTCCTTCACCGCGCACTCTTTGCATGTTGAATCAGTTGCAATAGAGCACTCTTTTCTGCTCCAGTCAATCCTAAAGTTAATCCCAGATCAAATGTAGAGAAGGCAGTGTTTCGTTTTGTTCCTTGCCAAAACATTGAGGCTATTTCACAGATTTAAAATGGCTTCAAATGCAGTGCTTGACCAAATCTGCCTTTGATCCTAATACATTTACACCCTAACCTTAACCTTAACCTTAACCTTAAGCCAATATCCAAAAAGACCCAAAATGAAATACTGAAGCAGTAACTGGTTAAGCCAAATCTAAATATGAATTGGTATTGGAATTGTTGTCCCCTAAAACGCGAATACCCTGTGTCCCTTAAAACTAAGAATTGTATGATTTCTGGATGTAATTGAGTGTGCATTGGACTGGTTTTATGTGTTCATTGTATTGTTTTCTGGTAAGACTTAAGAACTCTTTTCTGCTCCAGTCAATCCTAAAGTTTAATCCCAGATCAAATGTAGAGAAGGCGGCATTTTGTTTTGTTCCTTTGACGTTATTTCACAGATTTAAAATGGCTTCATGGAAATGCAGTGCTTGACTTTTGCTGGTTTTCCAAATCTGCCTTTGATCCTAATACATTTACACCCTAACCCTAACCTTAACCTTTACCGACTGGTTAAGCCAAAACTAAATATGAATTGGTAAAAAAAAACTGCAGTTTGAGAGAGGGAATTGTTGTCCCTTAAAACGACAATACTTTGTGTCCTTTAGAACTAATAATTGTATGATTTCTGGATGTAATTCAGTCCTCACCCTGTCCATCTTCCTGCAGTTAGAATCTGTTGCATTCGACTGGTTTTGTGTGACATATTATTGATGTCTTGTAGTCCACACATTGGGACTAAAGCACTCTTTTCTGCATGTCAAGTTAACTTTAAATCCAGACGAGATGTATGTTAAAGGGCCATGAAAACAAAGTCCTCAGTGACGTGTTAAATGTCTGTTTCCTTGTCTCTTGCCTTACATAAAAAGCACCTCACAATTTTGATCTAAACTTTATGCAGTTACCTTTATATGTCCATGAAGTAACTCATTCAAAAGCAGGAGGTGGCCCACTCTAACAGAGGTTTAATGTCTGACCCCCTGAGTGCTGCGTTCAGGAACACTTCAGCACAAGAGTTTCAATTACCTGAGAGTGTTTTCATTTATTCTCCCTCTCAGTGTCTCACTTCAGACGTGGATTAACCCCAGAAGTCACGAGCAATGCAGGATGTAATGGCTTCTGAGACGATCAATTATCAAATCATAATTAAAAGCCAAATTGCTTTAATTTTCAAATGCCAATAACATCTAACATTATTCATCTGCCTCAAAACATCTGCAAGTTTTATACTACATGGAATCATATGTTGATTTTAACACACGTCAGTGGGTGTCTTTCTATCGTGCTACGTATTTTGCACAAAGTTAATTCTCCATTAAACATACCATACTATGCTTTACTAACTTGTCCTTAAAGAGCAAGAAGATGTGAATTAGGAAACTAAAACTCAAATGCAAAATATTTGTTTGATTCTCAATCAAATGTTAATACTTTGATATGTGTTATTCTGTTGGTAGTTAATTGTAGTTTAGCGTGATATAACTAATAACAATGTGGAGTTATTTATTAGAGATTAAGGTTTAATTAAAACCCACAGAGAAAAATGAAGGTGGTTCAAAAAAGACAGCAAATCTTCATGCTGGCCATTAGATTGTGGAGCACTGCAAAGGTTACACATCATGTATTCATGTTATAATGCATTGCAAAGACTAATGTACAGTTAATGTTTCCATCTTTCCATTTAAAGACTCAATTATCTATTTGTTAGCATTGTCACTGTGGCCCATGATTGAATGAAAAGAAAAAATCCCAACTATTTTGATTATCGATAGAGAAAGTTTTTTCTTGCTTAGATTAATTGATAAAATGGTGTTATCTTTATGAATTATTTTTAACACAATCAATTGACTTTCCTTAATACAGCGAATAGATATTATAGGCAGTGTATTGAGTGCACAAAATCATTAAAGAAAGAAATAGAGGACATGATTAAACATTTTTAGGTTTGACTACGTGAAGAACTAACCCTAACCCTTCTGAGTCCACACAAAGCATCATCACCCCATCCCTAAATGATTGTTCACGCTGGTTTGTTCAACAGCAAATCCAATGGAATAACTTATATCTAATTGAACGTAGACGCCTCTAACTCTTCCTCCCCTCCCTTCAGGTGTCCTACGTCAAAGCCATCGATATCTGGATGGCGGTGTGTCTGCTGTTCGTGTTCTCGGCGCTGCTGGAATACGCCGCCGTCAACTTCATCGCCCGCCAACACAAGGAGCTGCTGCGCTTCAGACGGAAGCGACGACACACAAAGGTGAATGCACACACCGTCACATCTGTGCAACACACACACACACATGTTTTATTTCTATCTCCATCAGTTCTGGTTCAGCAGAGATATCGGCTGAAGAGTTGTATTCAAGAGTGATTTGTTATCCATGAGACAAAGGTGATTGTGAGTAAAGAAACGTCGTAGAAACTAAATAAAATCAGCTCTTGGTGCTGGTAAATGAATAATACTTTGACAAAGATGCATACAGTTAGATGGAAGTTGTATGCTAGAGGTAAATAATGATTCCTGAATCGCCCATATCTTTATATGTGTGTCCTTCAGCAAGTTTAAAAGGACATACATGCAAGGAAGTATGTGATGAACGATCTTTAACGTCTGGAAGAATAAGAAGAGCTGTTTTCCAAAGGTCAAACACATGAGCATCAGCTGTGCCATTTTCAAGGTGTTCAATAGCTGAATTGAAAAGTAGTTTTCAAGAGTGATTTGTTATCCATGAGACAAAGGTGATTCTGAGTTTAGAAACATCTGATAAAACTAAATAAAATCAGATCTTTGGTGCTGTTCAAATGAATAGTACATGACATAAAAAGGAATACGGATGGAAGTTGGATTCATTAATGAAACGTGAATCCTGATATCTGAATCTCCTGATGCACAAACTTTCACATCTGCCTTTTACATTGTGTCCTTGTTTAAAAAAGCATTACAAAGAAGGACAAAATGATGTGAGAGATATTCTTTAAGAGCAAGGAATATCAAGACAAGATGTTTTCCAATAGCCAAACCGTCCAATAGTTGTTGTGTCCACACATGAGCCCCGACAGACCAGAAGCAAACACTTTTAAACCATAAACGTGTTGTTTTTCTGGGATGAAAAGTGCTCTCGGTGTTGTGCAAACCCTCCCGTCATCGAGTATGCAGTTTGGATAAAGTCCCTGCTCACCTCTGTCCTCGAGCCTTGGAAAGAATTCACTGCATGTTTGATATTAGCTTTGTGAGAGGCTCATCACCGGGCAGAAACACGGAGCATCAATGTTTCATCGGAGGAGCATCGAGCATGATTAAAAGCTGAGCCGCGGAGCAAACAGAGACGAGGCTCGTAATGGATTCACAATGTAGGAGAGCCGGGAAAACACAAAGAAAGTTTTCCCCTCGGCTCTGAAACTTTGTTTGTAGGAATGCATGATTTACAAGAAACAGCGATAAGAGGCTACTTCTGTCTCATTGTGAATGTGAATGTCTGAGTTAGTCAAAGTGCACTGTGCCTTTCATTTGATTTGATAATACTTCAAAATAACAACAAAAAACAATATTTCAAGGCTCGAGCTTTCTATTGAACCACATGATCCTCAGCAGTAAGTGGAGTTTGCACAATGAATGTTAAACTGCAGACGTTCACATGTTATGTTTTTTAAAACACTGTGATGCTAGGTTGATTCTTGTCCTTGTCGACAGACACAGGAAGAAACACTTTGACGTGCACTAGCTATACCAGTCCACTGAATAATTGTATTTACTACAGAAACAGTTAAAAAAAACAGCAGATTTTGATGGAAATTGCAGCGGAAATTACGTTTGAAAATGTGACTTCCTGACTCTGCAGAAACAGATCAGGTGTACAGTAAATGGTCGGGTTAAACCACCACTTACTCAAAAACTAAACCACTTTATAAACAAAAACACATGGATCTGACACGAGGTACTGCAGCCATCGAAAGGTTGTTGGTTCGATCCCATGTGTCCTTGGGAAAGATACGTAAACCCCTTAAGTGTGAATGTTGAGCAGGTGGCATGTATGAATGGGGAGTCGTAAATATTGGATAAAGCGCTTTATAAATGCAGTTAATTTATCGCTCTATCAAACAGAAAGGGTTCTTTTGGAGGATCATCTGTATGCATGCAGCCTGGCCTTCTGAATATCACCTTTACATGCAAAGAAATACTGCCTGTTACATTTCTCTTGGAGAACATTTGTCTTACATTTCAAGGAGGTCGCTGCTTCTGTTCAATGTGAAACTAAAAGCTAACATATTCTAATATAGATCGCTATAAAAGACCTGTAATATTTTGGATCCTGTAGTATTTTTGACTTTTGATTTTAATTAACCAGAGTATTTTATATTGTTTATATTTGCTATAATATTTTTAATTTTTTAATTTTATTTGTAATTGTTATTTCTCTTTTCCACTTTTTTAAGTATTTTAAGTATTGTATTATAAAATACACCTCCTCCCCCCTGACGGTGATGGGGGTCAGAAGCCTCTTCCTGCTCGGTCTGAAGTCCACCACCAGTGCCTTAGTCTATCTATCTATCTATCTATCTATCTATCTATCTATCTATCTATCTATCTATCTATCTATCTATCTATCTATCTATCTATCTATCTATCTATCTATCTATCTATCTATCTATCTATCTATCTATCTATCTATCTATCTATCTATCTATCTATCTATCTATCTATCTATCTATCTATCTATCTATCTATCTAAATTGAATAACCTAACAAACATACATATTTTAAGCCATAACCCGAGTGTTTTAAATAACCTAACCAAAACGTCTTAAACAAAACAACCCGAGTAGTTTTGTTTTTAAAACGCCGACTGTTATCCAGAGGGATAATATGTTATCCTTTAAACATAATTGGGAATGCAGATTGGAAATGTATTTTTGTAGGAGGCAGGTTTGATGCATCGATGTGTTTGTGTCTTTTATATAAAAAAAAGATGCTATAACTCCGATTGATGGAAAGCAGCAGCTTGATAATGCCATCAAAAGCCTTTCATTGTTGTGACAAAAACACATATATCAGCCTCAGAAACACCTCCGTTTTTTTAAATAACTGTCTCCAAACCAAGGCGTTTGATCAAATGAAGATAAAGTGAGAATATATCAGTTCATTTAATTCCTCAAAACTGCTTTGGATATGTTGAGTAAATATGACAGAGCGCAATGTCAAATGTTCCCTGGAGGACTGTTGAGATGTTGTTGTTTTTTTCCGTCTGCTACTTTCTCTCGTTGCTTTTGTCTTTGAACCATTTAATCAATCAGTTGTGTGTGTCTGGTTGGATTTATCAGCCCGGGGCGGCTGTATTGAATAAGGAGTAAAGCTGTCGCGCCTGCGGGGAATATTGAAACGCTGGTTGATTGTGAAACTGGTGGTATGTGTAGGCGGAGGGCAAAAAAACACAAACGCCCACAAGAAATGCAACAATGAACCTGCAGTAAAACAATCTGTACAGCCCTGGAATTCTGTGTGTGTGTGTGTGTGTGTGTGTGTGTGTGTGTGTGTGTGTGTGTGTGTGTGTGTGTGTGTGTGTGTGTGTGTGTGTGTGTGTGTGTGTGTGTGTGTGCTGTGTGTGTGTGTGTGTGTGTGTGTGTGTGAGGGATTGTATCTATACAGCCGGTGAACATGCATGAGTGAATTCACGAGTGCTTGTCGTGCATTTCGGAGTTGTAGGGCATGTGTTCGTGCCTGCCATGACTGGAGCTGCCTGATCGAGTTTGACACATGTTAGTGTGTGTGAGCATGTTCCCGTGTTTCTGTATTTATGAGGACCGAGTGTACCCTTAAAGCCAGTAAAGCGAGGTCCTGCGAAGTGAAGACACGATGCCTAAAGATATTCAATATTCCATAACACAGAAACATATCTAAGAAGCTGAAACTAAAAAAAGGTTTCTCTGTTGATCATGTGTTGTAAATAAAAGCCACGATACAGACTATGTAGATTATTTCTGACAAAACAACCAGAATCAAAATACTTGATCTAAATTGAGTTACAGTTTGACAATGAAATTGAATAAAAAGGTTAGATTATATATAACACTAGACAGTATATTATTTATAGAATACCCAGTATTAAATATACAGAGTAGGTTAGAATACACTGTGATAGGCCACCCTACTACTAAAAGTACTTTAAGCATAGATAAACTAAAGTAGAATACGAATAATTATATATATTTAAGATTTAAACAAAATATGAAATAAAAAAAATTGAATCAGACTATTTTACAAACATAAGAATTTAAAGTAAAGGTGCAACAAAAATTGAAGTTAAAGTAAGAAAATTGCAATAAATAGATAGAATGTTTAAAATATATATTTAGATAATTAATGTAATAAAATATAATAACATATTAATATATAAACTCATAGAGTATAGTTTACAAACTAAAATAATTGAAATACAAATATTGTCAAATGAAATACTTCTAAAGTGGTAAAAGAATAATAATACATTTTGTAATCACTGAACATTTTCATTTTTTGGATCCTGACCCCCAGATTGGGAACAACTTTATATACATCAACTGATTACACTTCTACTTACAGACAGTATCACTGATGCCACCACATTATATTGTTTTCAAATGCAAATTAAAGTATAAAAATGCAGTTTATACCACCAGATCACACCTTGCAGTCTTAGCTCCCAGGTTAATACAATCCTAGAGTGAGAAGGAGTCAGGGAGGTGAGTGGGGAAAATAGATATAACAAAATATATAATCCTAAATCCTATTGTTGTAATCCCCAATCCCCTGAGCTGTGATGTTGGGTGAAGAAGGGGAAGATTAGCGGTCCGGCTGCCGCTGCACTTTCAGGGGAATCAGACGCTAACGTTAACGTTTCTCACCACAAACAGCAGGAGCACCGTGGGCTCATCTGACCCACATCTGGCACAACAAACCTTTTTTTATATTGAGTCATTTTTGTACAGATGATGAAAGCTGGAGGTGAATTCAGGTTATCCGACTGTGGCGTCATTTGAGTTAATGAAGGAGCTCATTTAAGGTCAACATCTTATTTCAGAAGCAGGTTTAATGCCAATAAGGTTATTATGTGAGGTTAGTACACAGCTACAAACTAAAAAAACTAACGACTTGACTCACAATATTGATTTTTAAAATTATTTTATTAATTTAAAAATGATTCCCTGATTTACTTCCTGTCTTCTTCTGCTGTTCCCTTTAGTGTGTACTTCCTGTCTTCTTCTGCTGTTCCATTTAGTGTTTATTTCCTCTCTGTCTTCTTCTGCTGTTCCCTTTAGTGTGTACTTCCTGTCTTCTTCTGCTGTTCCCTTTAGTGTTTACTTCATGTCTGTCTTCTTCTACTGCTCCCTTTAGTGTTTACTTCCTGTCTGTCTTCTTCTGCTGTTCCCTTTAGTGTTGACTTCCTTCTTCTGCTGTTCCCTTTAGTGTTTACGAGTCTTCTTCTGGTGATTTCTCTGACCTCAGGCACTCTCTTTTAACCCATTTCTTTCTCTTGTTCCTCTATAAAAGGAATCCTAATAACAAACAATCTTTTTGACATAATAGGTGACTTCAGGTGGTTCTTACATAACACAGTCCGTTCTCATGTTGTGTTGCTAAAGTTGAAGTTAGGACAAAAGCTGAACATGTTGTTAATTTAAACGTGACTGATGAGCTATTCCTATCTCGAGGTGAATTTAGGTAACTCTACAGTCTATTTGTCAAAACTGTGTGATTTATTTATTAGGGATTTTCCACCCTGAACATGTAGCAGGAGATGAATGTATGTGAATCCACACTTAAACAGTTACTTCTGCCTTTTCACACAGCCTTTTCACACATGATGAAAGATAAATGCACGCTAAGCACGGTAAGGCAATTTGATGAAAGCATCGACCCAATGACAGAGATGTTACTGAAAGTGGAAATTAATATTGGATGGAAATTTAATGAAAACAGAATGAGCTCCACAGCTTGAAAATAAGATCAAAACAGCCAAATGCAGTGAAAGGAATCAAATACGATCAAAACTTGTGACACATTTTTTATAAATCTCCTCGGGACTATTATTGATTTTAATAAAGCTGTACCTGCAGGAAGCTTCAATCTACCTCCACACCTGTTTTTCTTTCCAAATTAGATGAAAAATGTGTGCTTTCAGTGTCAAACAATTACATTTAATAAAGAACAAAAAGGTCCGGCTATTAAACCTTTATTATATTTGGAAAGGAAGGCATTCAAGGAATAATGAGATTCTAGAAAATGTACTTATTAGCAATTATTCCTGCAGAGAGTTAGATTTGAAAGATCAACGCCATTCTCATAACTCTTATCTTACTTCAACACAAAGACAGGACTGCTGCTTTAAATGCAAAAAGATAAACTTAAGTTAATTTTAATTGCTTCATAGTTCGAGCAAGAGGATAAAGACACAAAATAATAACCTATACAAGATTAATACTATGGATTTATATTCAAGATTTTTAGTTCAAGTAAGTTATTAACATGGAAAATTGCTCAGTTTCAATGAAATCTTGATGGTAGCATGTCAGCCGTTTGTAATCCTACAGTATGTTGGAAATGATTTGTAATTGCTTTTAAGACCTTTGTGTAATGTATACCATAATAATACACAATATTTTTTGCATCTTATTTTTGTCTTAAAATCTGAAAAGAGTGGCATGAAACGGAGGGAATTTAGTCAAATATACCTACAAATATACTTGCTATCCACCGTTTGTATCATCACCTTGACATATACAAAACTTAAGGAAGCATTTTTGTTTTCCACTAGAAACTGAAAGGACTTCTAAGGACATACGAAATAAAACACCAAGAGGAATTTGCATTTGAAACAGGATTTCGCCGAGAGCGTTTCATAATGCGGTCAAACTCTAGAAATCATTCTAAAGTGTTTTTTAATTCAGCTCCTCTGGTGTTTTCACTTCACTTCGAGCACTGTGAGACAAAGAACTGTAGAATGAATTTCAAAGAATGTAAAATAAGATAAGCAAAGAAGTACTCTATTGATCCAAAGTTGGGAAATGTTTGTGTTGCAGCAGCATAAAAAGAAATGGGATTGTACAATAAAATTAAAAGACAAGAAATAAACATTTTAAAATGTCAACATCTCAATAGGAAGAAGATCATCCTTACTAGAAAATATACATGTTAAATTACAAATGTAAATGTGCACCGTCAATACCATCATCACCATTATACAGCAGTGGTGACACAAAGTGAGAGGAAAAGGGAGGCAGTCCTTGGGCGTCTCACCGTCTTAATTAACCTTCGCTGGCCAGTCCCTCTATTGTGAGTCTAATGTGATCCTCGGACCTCCATTATGTCTCTGAGAGGGCGATCAGTCAGGATTCAGCTCTACAGACGCAGCTCTTTTTGTCCGGAAACAATGAACAAGTGGAGAGGAAAGGAGCAGAGGAACTAAGAGTGGTGCAGGGATGATGTGTTTTTGTAGGTTGACTCAGAAGTTAGCATCGCAAGAACTCCAATGGGGTTTTTCCGTGTGATTTTGGATTATGTCAGAAAATAATCTCTGTGGCTGGTTTTAATACTTACACGTTTTGTTCATCAGGATATTCTCCACATATTAACACCACTACTTTATGATTTGTGAAGTAAAAAGCTAATGTTGGGCTATAAAGGAACTACAGCACGGTCACATGACTTCACGTCACCACCGCTAAGCTAAAGGTGGCTAATGTTGGGCTATAAAGGAACTACAGCACGGTCACATGACTTCTCGTCACCACCGCTAAGCTAAAGGCGGCTAATGTTGGGCTATAAAGGAACTACAGCACGGTCACATGACTTCACGTCACCACCGCTAAGCTAAGGTGGCTAATGTTGGGCTATAAAGGAACTACAGCACGGTCACATGACTTCTCGTCACCACCGCTAAGCTAAAGGCGGCTAATGTTGGGCTATAAAGGAACTACAGCACGGTCACATGACTTCACGTCACCACCACTAAGCTAAAGGTGGCTAATGTTGGGCTATAAAGGAACTACAGCACGGTCACATGACTTCACGTCACCACCGCTAAGCTAAAGGTGGCTAATGTTGGGCTATAAAGGAACTACAGCACGGTCACATGACTTCACGTCACCACCACTAAGCTAAAGGAGGCTAATGTTGGGCTATAAAGGAACTACAGCACGGTCACATGACTTCACGTCACCACCACTAAGCTAAAGGTGGCTAATGTTGGGCTATAAAGGAACTACAGCACGGTCACATGACTTCACGTCACCACCACTAAGCTAAAGGTGGCTAATGTTGGGCTATAAAGGAACTACAGCACGGTCACATGACTTCACGTCACCACCACTAAGCTAAAGGAGGCTAATGTTGGGCTATAAAGGAACTACAGCACGGTCACATGACTTCACGTCACCACCGCTAAGCTAAAGGTGGCTAATGTTGGGCTATAAAGGAACTACAGCACGGTCACATGACTTCACGTCACCACCGCTAATCTAAAGGCGTTTTCTTTTGCTGAATTTCCAAATATAAGTTATTTTCTGGCAATAGAGTTGATAAAACAGATATTTAAGTTCTCGAACAACAGTGACCAAACACACCAACATAAATAATAGTTTATTCTAATGTCACAAAGACTTTGTACGTGTTATTTCAACTAAACACCTTCAACATGAAAGCATGGCAGCTTGTGTAATTAAGGCACGTTTCCAGGAGTCCATTAGTCTGTTAGCTATAACATGAGGAAGAATTTTTGCAGGGTTGCAGGAGAATTAATTCAGATTTAACTCTTAATTATTCCTTTAACTTTCAATTTTGACAGTCAACCTTTCTTTAAAATCATTAAGAACAACATCTTGCTGGTAGCATTAGTGAAAAGTGTTTTTAATCAAAGCTCAATGCCTCCTGCATAACATAAAGAAAGCAATTTGCATAACTTTGTACCTCTGATGAATATATAAGTGCACGTAAGTGTATTAGGAATGAGTTTCATATCAGCAATAACACCTTTAATACCTGTGCATTCATTACAAATGCAACCTCTCAAGGGGATGTTGTTATATCTGGAAAACAGTTGGTCAAAGGGTTTATCAAGGAATTAAAATGCAAACATACCAATCTGTCTTTGCATTATCAAGGACGTACTGTAAAGCACAGGCTGTCATGTTGTACGGGAATTCTCAGCATGGTTAGCACACATCTTCAATCCTGTATGCTAATTGTGTTAGGATGGAAGGATGTATTGGATTAGAGCGATATTTCCCCGGAGGGATTTGTTTATGGCCACAGCAGTGAAGAAAAGCTACGAGGTGCAGCTGAGTACAGTTTGAAGTCTCTATAATCTGAGTGAAGAATATCCTCGAGGGTTTCATGGCTTTTACGCAACTCTTAGATGCATGTGTGCTGCTTTTAAAGTGCTCTTTGAAGCACAGGAGCAGATAGACATTCACATATATATATATATATATATATTAGAGACTGGACGGAAACTAGAGTAGCAAACTAGCCTATAGCAATAGTGGAGCTTTTTTGAGAGACTAAGGCAATTCCAAACCGCCCCCTACACCCTAGCCCTCCGCCATGAAACACGCTGTCTACAAATAGTTCCTGGAAACGTCAACTGATAAACTGCACAACAAGATAGACATTTAATATATTTAAACTTTAAACATTGTCATGTTGCCGTTGTTCAGCATGGAAACATTCATTAGCTAACAATGACATTACTGTTCTCTTAATATAAAGGGAGGTCAGGTACTCTTTAAAACAGCTGCTAGTTATGGGTACTTTTTACTTAAGGACATTTCAAAGCCCTCTTTACTTTTACTTGAGGAAAGAAGTTTAGTCAGTACTTCTACTTTCACCAGAGTATTTTTAAACACGAGTATCTGTACTTCTACTTGAGTAAAGGATGTGTGTACTGTTGCCATCTCTAAGGGTAGATCACATTGCATGACGGAAATCTGCTGATATGTAATTCAGAATTGAAGTTGTACCTCCGTTAACACAGCGCTGCACTCCGGATCGTTTCTCAGTGTTAGAGCTGAAGCTGTAGTGCAGGTACTCTCAGTTGTGCTGATTTCTGTGGTTTCTACCCTGATGCTTTATTGATTTGTTAGTGACACTGATAGTCCGGGGGGAGGACAAAGGGAGAAAGAGCTGGAGCAATCGGACCGAGGCTGCTGTCTAATTAGAAAGACGGAGCGAGAGGGCATCAAATACACGGATACTGCAGCCTAAGATAAGATAAGAAGTTCTTTGTTGATCCCAATTTGGGAATTGTTGGCGTTGAAGCAGCATAAAAAGAAATGGCATTGTACAATAAAAATTAAAAGACTAGAACTAAACATTCCAAAATGTAAACATCTCAATAGCAATAAAATAGCATTAAAAACATAAACCCCGTAATGTAGTCTACATTTCATATGAGGTTTAAAACCTATGAGCATTTTAAATCACATTTGAACGAAATGCTTGTAGAATCTGTAGTTGAATTTGTATTGTTGATTTAATGTGTGAACGAGGCGATATAGAGAAGGTTCAGCTGTCATTATTAGGCTGTTATTTGTTCTAAACTGTTGGAGTGGTAAGCAGGCAGAGATGGCAAAAGTACACACATCCTTTACTCAAGTAGAAGTACAGATACTGGTGTTTAAAATACTCTGGTAAAAGTAGAAGTACTGACTAAACTTCTTTACTCAAGTAAAAGTAAATAAGTATGGGTTTTGAAATGTACTTCAGTAAAAAGTACCCATAACTAGCAGCTGTTTTAAAGAGTACCTGACCTCCCTTTATATTAATAGAACAATAATGTCATTGTTAGCTAATGAATGTTTCCATGCTGAACAACGGCAACATGACAACGTTTTCATTGGTCCCTCTTCTTTAGAGAAGACCAGGAAATGATGGATACACGGATCGTGTTCAAATCAATAGGCACGCAATGACTCTAAATAATAATGATCACGCCACCAAACACACATTCAAACTAAAGGAACCAGCCTGTTTGGGAAATGTGAGAAGTAGAAAGTACAGGTATTTGTGTTCAACATGTAAGAAGTAGAAAGTACAGGTATTTGAGTTCAACATGTAAGAAGTAGAAAGTACAGGTATTTGAGTTCAACATGTAAGAAGTAGAAAGTACAGGTATTTGTGTTCAACATGTAAGAAGTAGAAAGTACAGGTATTTGTGTTCAACATGTAAGAAGTAGAAAGTACAGGTATTTGTGTTCAACATGTAAGAAGTAGAAAGTACAGGTATTTGGGTTCAACATTAAGAAGTAGAAATACAGGTATTTGGGTTCAACATGTAAGAAGTAGAAAGTACAGGTATTTGTGTTCAACATGTGAGAAGTAGAAAGTACAGGTATTTGTGTTCAACATGTAAGAAGTAGAAAGTACAGGTATTTGTGTTTGAAATGTAAGAAGTAGAAAGTACAGGTATTTGGGTTCAACATGTAAGAAGTAGAAAGTACAGGTATTTGGGTTCAACATGTGAGAAGTAGAAAGTACAGGTATTTGGGTTCAAAATGTAAGAAGTAGAAAGTACAGGTATTTGTGTTTGAAATGTAAGAAGTAGAAAGTACAGGTATTTGTGTTCAACATGTAAGAAGTAGAAAGTACAGGTATTTGGGTTCAAAATGTAAGAAGTAGAAAGTACAGGTATTTGTGTTTGAAATGTAAGAAGTAGAAAGTACAGGTATTTGTGTTCAACATGTAAGAAGTAGAAAGTACAGGTATTTGGGTTCAAAATGTAAGAAGTAGAAAGTACAGGTATTTGTGTTCAACATGTAAGAAGTAGAAAGTACAGGTATTTGTGTTTGAAATGTAAGAAGTAGAAAGTACAGGTATTTGTGTTCAACATGTAAGAAGTCAAAGTAAAAAGTTGTCAGAAAAATAAGTAGTGGAGTAAAGTACTGATACCAGAAAAATGTACTTAAGTACAGTAACGAAGTATTTGTACTCCACTACTTCACACCTCTGTAAGCAGGCCTATTGTTTTGGTGGTCCGTGTGTGTGTTTTCATTGGTTAAGTTGACTTTGGTATGAAAAAGTTTGAGAAACACTGAAATAGACGGATACTGCAGCCTGTGAGAGCTGGCTTCTCACTGAGCGTCCAGATGGAGAGACATCGCCCCCTGCTGGGGAGTTAAACCACTGCTCTGGGATCAGATCAATAGCGTCACTCATCCTTGAAGGATGGCCGCCTGGCAGCAGCTCGCTTGTTTAACACAGACGAGCTCTCCAGACTGAGGAAGAAGAGAGAGAGACTCTTTAGAAATCAAAGGGAAGTCGAACATTACTGCCTCTCGCCTCCGTTTCAATCAGGACCGCCTTGACAGTTTGGCTTTTCTGCAACCAGCTGTGATACAGGGAGGTACTACGGACAATACTATTTATTAAGATGTTTTTAAGGGACTAAATGTAACAATTCACTCTCATGATGTGAAACACTAGAGTTTTATGATGAAAGACTTTGTATGTCTCATATAAACCAAACACCTTCATCAAGAAACCATGGCAGCTTGAGTAACTAAGGCAAGTTTCCAGGGGTCCATTGGTCTGTTAGCTATAACATGAGGAAGAATTTGTGCTGGGTTGCAGGAGAATTAATTCAGATTGAACTCTTAATTATTCCTTTAATTTTCAATGTTGACAATCAACCTTTGTTTAAAATTGTTAGGGACAACATCTTGCTGCTATCATTAGTGAAAAGTGTTTTTAATCAAAGCTCAATGCCTCCTGCATAACGTAAGAAAATCAATTTGCATAACTTTGTACCTCTGTTGAATATATAAGTGCACGTAAGTGTATTAGGAATGCATTTGATAACAGCAATAACACCTTTAATACCTGTGCATTCATTACAAATGCAACTTCTCAAGGGGATGTTGTTATATCTGGAAAGGTTGGTCAAAGGGTTTTATCAAGGAAGGGAAATGCAAACCTAACAATCTGTCTTTGCTAGTCTGGCCGTAGACATTTCGTTTTTTTGCACAAAGCAGTGACACAACAGGGTGGTATTAAGGAAAACCAAACACTTATTGAGTAAGGGATAATGTGCAGCGAGGCGGTCATTATGGGTAAAAGAACACCCGACAGGCTGATCAGGAGCCCAACGCGAAGCGGGATCTTGACATTATCCCGCTTATTACACGGCCACATTCTCAACAAAGTAACGACATGACTCCCAATTTTAATTGAAATGCTTTTATTGATTTAGAAAATGTTTTATTGATTTAAAAAATAGTTTTATTGATTTAAAATGACATGCATCCGCTCAGAAAAATAGTCCGTTGTTACCGTTTGAACTACGTAGCAACGGCAGGAACTGCTTCGATAGCGTTTTTGTGGAGTTTTTTTATTACAGATTTGAAAACATCGTTGCTTGCTTTAAAAGTAGCACAATTCATTATGTCAAAGCTTGGAAAGTATCTAGATATCCCTGCCCTAATGCCAAAGTAACTGGCCACTGAAAATGTTTTGCCGTTTGATGTCTGGACCGTTGCGTAAAAAGGACCGCAGCTCTGTGTTGAGGGTTTCTGCCCCGTAGCTGATCAGCTAGTCTTTAAATAGTTTCATAGCCCATAATGTGGTCCGTCTTTTCGCCTCTCTTACTTCTTCGTTGTTTTCTTGTCCCTTTTGTCTTTTTATTTTCTTCGCTGGGGACTCATCAGCCACTAACCATTCATCCTGTGCTCTCCAAATATATTAAAATTAATATTAAAATCCTCCAATTGCTTTTCGGCCAAACTGTATACAGGTCAATCGACCGGACTTCTTTATGCAGATGTGAGCGTCCTTAACAACGGTCAATAAGTCCATGACAGCGGTCTGTCTGTTCTGGATTAACAACGTGTCACATGTTCTGAATTTACCAATCAGAATCAAGTATTCAACTAAGCCATGTAATAAGACATGTTAATGTTAACTTTTACGAATGTAAATGTTGTAAGACGAAAACACAGAAAACACCCTGTGGTAGAAACAATCACGGTGAACATACGCTGTCTATTTTACTTTAAATTCTACCTTAATTTACAAAATAATCACCGTACGGAATTGAAGTAGATTTAAAACGAAAGATTGGGACCATAAATTAAGGGAGAAGAAGGTACATTTTCTTATAGACATCTATACAATATGTCGCCCCCTTCTTGATATTAGATATATTGCAGTTTAAGGATTTTGTTTGCACTTTCTAGACCTGGATTTTGCTTCTAAACAGAAACAAACACTTGCATTGGCATTAGCAAAGACAAACTAGAGCATAACATGTGTTGAAATGAATCCCCCTTGTGAAAATATTCCCCAACAAATGTCATATTGTTCCCTATTTGTTTGAGAAAAACTATAGAAATGATTAAGCCTTTGTTATTTGTGAAATGTATGTCAATGAAAAGACCTAAGTGGTGATTAGAGCCTCTATAGAAATCAATGGGAAATCAAGCATTACTGCCTTCAGCGTCTGTGAAGTCCAGGGCGCTAAATGCAAATGTATTAATCAAGGAGAGGCTTTCATTATAATACATTATTGGATGTAGATGTTAGAATAACTTTCCTGCATGAGAACTCACATCCTGAATCATTAAAACCGTTTAGCCCGGAGCTAGGACGCGTCTAAATCCAGACGACCTTCACGTCAACAACGCGTTTAGGAGAGAAGTAAAAAAGCACTAATGCAGACACAGGATTAAAGCACAAAAGAGTCTTTACTTGAGTTGTATCTATCTATCTATCTCTCTATCTATATATCTATCTATCTCTCTCTCTATCTATCTATCTATCTATCTATCTATCTATCTATCTATCTATCTATCTATCTATCTATCTATCTATCCATCTATCTATCTATCTATCTCTATCTATCTATCTATTATCTATCTATCTATCTATCTATCTATCTATCTATCTATCTATCTATCATCTACTATCTATCTATCTATCTATCTATCATCCATCTATCTATCTATCTATCCATCTATCTCTATCTATCTATCTACTATCATCTATCTATCTATCTATCTATCTATCTATCTATCCATCTATCTATCTATCTATCCATCTATCTATCTATCTATCTATCTATCTATCTCTATCTATCTCTCTATCTATCTATCTCTATCTATCTATCTATCTATCTATCTATCTATCTATCTATCTCTCTATCTATCTATCTACCTACCTACTACCTGATCTTACCTTTCTGTAACTATGAACGTCTACTATGACTATTACTATAACTGGACGATGATTTACGAAAATCCCTGGAACTAAACTAAACATAAAACATGAACGTGACTAAAACTGAAACTTTACAAACATTTAACACTGTTGAAACGCGTTGAGGAGAGAAGTAAAAAGCGACCGTGGATCCTCAACATGTTTCCTCCCCTGCGGTCCTTTCTGTTTTTGGCACACTCGGCCTTCTGGGAAAATAGATGTACGTTTTGAGAAGTGTCCTAAGGGGAAGTTACCACCCTAACAACACACGCTATCCCACTGTCTGACAATGACAGTGCCTTTTTAGCCCGACCTGACTTCCTGATTGATCGGCTATAATCAGCTCGTTAGACGTTTTTCGGCGGGAGGGAAGCTGTACATGCTGGGTTTTCCTCTAAAAGCTTTGATCTCACAGGCTGTTCTGCAGCTCTGGGAACATAGATAAGAGAGCGCAGGGATTACGGAGCGATCAGTGAACTCCACCTCCTGACTGACAGGCTGTGAACACACTCACTGTTTCAGGAGAGGAAGCGCTTAATTGACTGCTTAAATGTCTATTTACTCCAAATTGGACCGTCATTTTTTAAAATAATCATCATTCTGTATTGAAGAAGAGTTAAACTGAACTGTTGTGGTAGCACTAATCACACAGTTACCATGCCATACGTCTATTTAACTCTAAATTAGACCTTAATTTCCAAAATAATCATCGTACTGTATTGAAGAAGAGTTAAAACAAAAGATTGAGTCCATAAACTAACTATAAACTGTTCTCTGAGGTAATAAATCAAGGGGGAATTGGCTAATGTTCTCATAGACTTCTACACAATATGTCGCCCCCTGCTGGATATTAGAAATAATGCAGTTGATGGCATTAATTGACAGAGTGGAAAGCCTCATTGTTGCATGTGTTCTGTATTTGTACAGATGACGCTTATCTCTTGAATGTACAGTGAGGCAGAACTGCATGTTAATATCTATATTTATATTGCAATGCTTGACTTCTTGACCTTATTGTGGTCTTAAAGCCACAGAATTAGTTAAAACATGAATTCCCATCAGATGTGTTCTCACCATAGACTGTATATATAAAGGTTCTCACACAAATATGACCTTTTGGACTTAGAGGACTGGTAATTAATTTCCTCTCACTCTTCGAGCTGCAATATCTTTGTGTAAAGAATGCAGAGACTATTGACTGCATTTACAAATTAACTACATTTTTAAAGCCCTGATTTGGCATTTTGGCAGTCGCAGTTTTGCTTTTTTGCCACCAGTATTGACACATGGTGGTACGAAGGAAAACCAAACTCTTATTAAGACATTTTTACGAGACATTTTGAGACTGTCATGAACTGTTATGGTAGCAGCAATCACACGATGACCATACACTGCTTAATTGTCTATTTACTCTAAATTAGACTGTATCAAGGTGTGTTGAAAAAGACTTGAAGCTAAAGACTGAGACCATAAGCTTGTTTGGAAAATGTTCTCTGGGGTAATAAATGAAGGGAGAAGTAGGTACATTTTCTCATAACCTCATAGGCTTCTATACAATATGTCGCCCCCTGCTGGATATTAGATATAATGCAGTTTAAGGCATTTCTTTGCACTTAACCCTGGATGTTGCCTCTTCGACATTAACAAACACTTGCATCGGCATTAGCTAAGACACAGTAGAGCATAATATGTGTTCAAATGAATCTCCTCGTGAGAATATTCACCAACAAAATGTCTTATTTGTTTCCTATTTGTTTGAGAAAAACTACAGGAAATGATTGAGTCTTTGGTATAAATGAATCTTTGTATTTGTGAGATGACATGTATGTCAATGGAAAGACCAAACGCTATAACCTATGTGGTCTCATAGCATTCATTGACAACAACAAACATGTAATAAATTGAATGTAATATGGTAATCAACGCCATATTACAAAAGCCATGGTTGTGGTTCAGTGTTTTCATGGAGAGTCACTATAAAACACTGTTTTCTTTACACCCATCTGACATAACAAGGCTATATTTAACCTTCTATTCTGCTCAAGTGAACCCTAATTGACGTTTTTAGCATCAGATTGAGTGCACAAAGTAAAAAGGGGCCGTGGTTTCCCTGAAATGTTATTCAGATCAAATGCTGGAAGTGAGAGAAGAGGAGGAGGAGGAGAGGAAGCAGCAGATCATGTGGATAATCATTCCAGGTCAGCGGCTTGATGAGCGAGACACATTAACAAACCGTGCTTTAGTGCAACCGGGGACTCCAGTGGAAAATAAAGGAGGAGAGAGAGAGAAAAGCAGGGGTGGATCGTGGGATGGGAAATTAAAAATGTTGTCAAAAAATGATCAACAAATTACCAAAAATGGTCTTCTGTTGTTGTTTCTGTCGAACACAATTGCTCTGGAAGTCTCTGCAAAGATACTGTTTAGGATGTGGGCCTTTTTTTTAATTTAAAGGTCCCCTATCATCCTGTTCTTCATCAATATATCACAGGTCTCAGATATATCCAGAGCCTGTCTCTGATTGGCTGAAACACCAAACAGATCATTGCAGCATTACCCATAATCCCCTCTGTTTCAGCCCTGTTTCCAAAGTGCTGATTCTCTGTCTGTTACTTTAGATGAAAATAAGGAGCCCCTCCCCACGCCCCTCTGAGAGAGATTTGGTTACAAAGAACTCAATGGTGCTCTAGGAGGAGATTCAGGTGATAAGGTGGGGGGGGGAGGGGGTTACCTTGGTTGCTGATTGGCTAATGGTTACACAAGACAAAACATCGTTATGACATCATCAAGTGGCCAAAATCTGATCAGCTCATTTTCAGACAGGTTTTTATAGAAATGGATCAAAAAGAGAGAGACTCTGTTTTGAATGCAAATGTTCCGTAGATGAAGGCGTAACGCTGCTTGAGTAGTAGTTTGGCTGAGAGATGGAGCAAGTTATACATTTTCAGTGAGTAAAATAGATTTCTGGCAATACAGTCAATCATTATCCTGGTGATTATTTCGCAGATAAACCTAGTAACCCCGCCCCCTTAAAAAAAACGTCTCTTTTGAACGGCTCTCGGAAAGGAACGGAGCCGTAATTCCATCACTAACACCTTGACTCACATCTCCTCAGACATCCACTCGACGCTGACATATTGAAACTGAAACGTCTCAAAAAGCTTCACATTTCTATAATGGAGCAGCGATACAGACGGGGGTAAAAGGGTGGAGCACGGTTTGAAATGAATCCAGCAGGAAAAGGATCAGCAAAGGCAAAACCTATAATATATTTTCTTTCGGCGGGGAATTGCTTCTGGGGGGAAATCATTAAGCGTAACACAAGCCGAGGAATTCCTCCTTCAGGAGTGACGGACGCTAACCTCTCGGATCGTGTTTTATGTAAATGAGGGTCTCTGAAACACGTATCCACGGTGATATTTGCAGATGGTTTGCTTCCTGCTTCCTGTTAATCTGCTCGATGAATCACATCAGCCGAGGCAGAGAGATTAACGCTTCACTCTGAGAGGAAGGCATGATGGATGCTCCTGCTCTCTTTCTGCTGCCCTTTTCCTTGTCTTCCCTCACTCCCATCTCTTTCCCTCCCTCTCTCACTCCCATCTCTTTCCCTCCCTCTGTCACTCCCATCTCTTTCCCTCCCTCTCTCACTCCCATCTCTTTCCCTCCCTCTCTCACTCCCATCTCTTTCCCTCCCTCTCTCACCCCATCTCTTTCCCTCCCTCTCTCACTCCCATCTCTTTCCCTCCCTCTCTCACTCCCATCTCTTTCCCTCCCTCTCTCACTCCCATCTCTTTCCCTCCCTCTCTCACTCCCATCTCTTTCCCTCCCTCTCTCACTCCCATCTCTTTCCCTCCCTCTCTCACTCCCATCTCTTTCCCTCCCTCTCTCACTCCCATCTCTTTCCTCCCTCTCTCCTCCCCTCTCTTTCCCCCCCTCTCACTCCCATCTCTTTCCCTCCCTCTCTCACTCCCATCTCTTTCCCTCCCTCTCTCCCTCCCATCTCTTTCCCTCCCTCTCTCACTCCCATCTCTTTCCCTCCCTCTCTCACTCCCATCTCTTTCCCTCCCTCTCTCACTCCCTCTCTTTCCCTCCCTCTCTCACTCCCTCTCTTTCCCTCCCTCTCTCACTCCCATCTCTTTCCCTCCCTCTCTCACTCCCATCTCTTTCCCTCCCTCTCTCACTTCGGATCCTTTTTACAGACGATCTTTTCCAACCTTCTCTCAGTTCCTCTGTGACTTTCTCTTCAGTCCTTGAACCTTCCTATCAAATATCTTTCTATCTTTTCCTCTTTTGTTATTGTTCCTCCTCCTTTTCCCCCAACCACGCTCTCATCCACACACACACACACACACACACACACACACACACACAAACAACAAACTCTCATCCACACACACACACACACACTCTCATCCACACACACACACTCTCATCCACACACACAAACTCTCATCCACACACACACACACACACACACACACACACACACACACACACACACAAACAACAAACTCTCATCCACACACACACACACACACACACACACACACACACACCACACACACACACCAACACACCACACAACAACTCTCATCAACACACACAACCACTCTCATCCACCACACCCTCTCACACACACACACTCATCCACACACACTCTCATCCACACACACACACTCTCATCCACACACACACACACACTCTCATCCACACACACACACACACTCTCCACACACACAAACACACTCTCACCACCACAACACACACACGCTCTCATCCACACACACACAAACACACACAGACACACACTCTCACCCACACACACACACACAGACACACTCTCATCCACACACAAACAAAGACACTCATCCACACACACACAAACACACACACACCCACACACACACACACACACACACACACACACACACACACACACACACACACAAACAAACACTCTCATCCACACACAAACAAAGACGCTCTCATCCACACACACACACACACTCTCATCCACACACACAAACAAAGACACTCTCATCCACACACACACACACACCCACACACACACACACACTCACACACGCACACACACACACACACACACACACACACACACACACACACACACACATACACACATACACACATACACACACACACACACACACACACTCTCATCCACAAAAATGTATTTTCTTTAGATACCCTATAGATATATTTGTATACTCTCTATATGTATATATTTACAGATGATTTTATTATTAGGGTCTGAGACCTAGGTTCGGCGAAGACCCTATTGAAATCGGTCGATAGGGTTAGGGTTAGGGTTAACCGATAAACCTTTGACCCCCGCAACATATGTGAAAACTCACCAAATTTTGCACGCGCGTCAGAAGTGGTGCAACTTCAGATGTGTAATTGGTTCCGGAACTTTGCGTCAAAAATTGCGTAGGCCACGCCCACTTCCGTTTTTAACGTAAACTCCCCCCACTTTAACTTTCACGTAAACGAACGAAACTCGCTACGCATATCTAGGGTGCGGAGACAAACCAAAAAGCCTCTTGGAGGGGTATACAATAACGTACAGGAAGCCGGCCATTTTGAATTTGGCGTCGGAAAAACGCGATTTATCGCGTTTTTCGTCCTCCGCACGAAATCTATCTTCTCCCAGGGACTTTATCCGTACGACTCGAAATTCGTCGGGTAGCATCTCGAGACATGGGCAATTCAAAGTTATCACGGAAGTTTTTTTCTTTCGCACGGCGTAGCCGTGATTTGGCGCCAAAGTTTGCGTTCGCTCGATGCTAGGCGATCCCTCGCCATGGAACACGATGATGTCATAACGCCAACTGACATACTCAGAACGCCACCAAACTTCACGTGATGGTTAACACTGCAGCCCTGAACAGTTCTACGTTAAATTTGATGTTACTTAATATGGCGTTACCATGGCAACGCATCCCTCGCCATTAAAACACGGTGTCGCTGTAACTCCAATGGACACGGTCCCATCGTCCCCCAATCTTCACTTTTATATCACCGGTCCATGCCTCAACAGCTCTACGTGAAATCTGAGATCTCACCGTATGCCATTTCCATGGCAACGTATCCCTCGCCGTAAAACACAATGTTGTCTTAAGTCAATGGAAAATGATCCAAACTGCACCAGACTTCAGATGATGGCTAATGGTCCGGCCCTCAACAGCTCGACGCCAATTATGGGATGTCATCATATGCCGTTTCCATGGTAACGCATCCCTCGCCATGAAACACAGTGTTGTCATAACTCGATGGAAAATGGTCCAAACTGCACCAGACTTCAGATGACAGTTAATGGTCCGGCCCTCAACACCTCATTATGACAATAGTGAGTTTTCCTCAAAAGCTGTTGCCATGGCAACGCATCCCTCGCCGTTAAGCCCGATATTGCTATAACTCCTGTGTAAATGGTAAAAAAGTGTTCAAATGTCACATGTGTGCTAGCCGTCAAGCCCTCGAGACATATATGTGTCAGTTTTGAGATTTCGTCAAATGTCGTTGCTATGGTAACAACATGGTCGCCGTGAAACACGGTTTTCTCATAACTCCAGTTAACATGCTCCAAACGGCACACAACTTCACAGGTTTGATAACGATGCAGCCCTCAACACATCTAGGCGTATTATGGGGTGTCATCAAATGCCGTTGCCATGGCGACAGATCACTTGCCATCAAACACAATGTTTATGATACTGCTGTAAATCCCATGTACGTTGTCCGATCGGCCTGAAACTTCCCACGTTTGCCAACGGCCGAGTCCTCGAGACACCTAGACACACACATCGACGTGCGGACAACAGCCTGCGGAGCGTCAAAGACCCGCTCAACGCTGCTTGCAGCTTTAATATTCTATTTGATTCTATATTTTTGTTGTTCGCGGTTCCTTTTTTCTGTATTTTTTGTATTCTCTTATCTCGTCTTATTACTTTCTCTTTAGTCCTCTTACCTTCGTATCAATCCTTTTCCCCAACCAGTACCTTTATCTAAAGGCCACTTTACATAAAGCACTATGGAACAATGCAGAAATGTACCTTTTAATAACCCTAAACAATTAGCAAATATTGTACTCACACTACTGCAATAGACTTAAATGACTTATTATTTTAATGCAGCTACTTTCACACTTGTATAATGCAGATAATATCCTACGTTTATATATTTCATCTTCGTAGTAAATTGGTCTATTAATGAGAATTCTGAATTATTCTGTTTATGTTAACATGGGTTTTCTTTAGATACCCTTTAGATATAATTGTCTAGTGTTTGTATGTTTATATTTACAGATTATTATATTATATTTTATTTTATTATACATTTTTGTTTTATTTAATTTATATAATTTGTATTTAATTTAATTTAATTAATCTTTTTTTTCTTTTTATTATTCTATTTTTAACTTTTAATGCTGCAAAAAAATATCCATCTAAATCTAAATGACGCTGCTCAAATTGTTCCAGTATAACTATTTTCCTTATTTAAATCTCCTGCAGTTATTTAGAGACATGTTCACACGACAAAAGGACGAGATAGGGAACTACTTATAAAGGTAGAAGCCCTGCATCAGAGGAGAGCCGCTGTGTTTCCATGACTGCAGAGGAATCATGTGTGACACTGAGATCTGAGATCAGCCCTGACCCAACGTCACAAGGCTGGAGAGACTGAGGTCATGTGACACTCCATCAAACTTAAGATTCCACTCAAGTCACATGACACATCTCAAGGTTCAAGGTTCAAGGTTCTTTATTGTCAAACTGACATAGCTACAGAGTAATTATGTTGTTGAAAATCTTATGTCACAGGCTTCTCCAACAATGCAACATAATAACAATACAGATATATAGTTATAAAATAAAGTGAGTATGTGGAATAGTGCAGTATAAGTCTATATACAAGTTATTGGAATGATATATATTAGATAGTAGATACATATTACTAAGTAGCAGATGAATGTTTTGAAGTTGTTTCAGCAGTTCAATTGTTTAACATCTGTTAAAACGTTCAAATATTTGTAATGTCCTTTAGCGTTGAGACACGATTAAAAGGTCTTAGTGGACTGATAAAGGATTTTTACAGATCTCTTAAACTGAGTTTCCCCACGAAGAATCGTGCAAAAGTAACATTTTAAATGATGTGTTTAAAAGCAATATTTGGAATTAAGAAATGTGGCATTAAAAAAGCACTAACTAAAGGAATCATGTTTGACTCAGAGTGCTCTGTATTCTGAAAAGGGTTAGGCTCATATGAAACGTTGTTCAAATGTTTGACTTATTTATTAAAAAACATGTTTTGATGATGTCGTGGATCCGAAACCTTTAGACACTCAAGACAAGATATAACAAAATAGAAACACAGACACCCTGCTGATTGAAGACATGATTATATTGTTGTACAAGAGTATTAGAGACAGAATACAAAACCACTCTCATTACACTGGTACTTCTGTACCTTTCCACACAGGTGGATGCTCCTCCTCCTCCTCCTCACGTCCCTCCTCCTCCTCCACCTCCTCCTCACGTCCCTCCTCCCCACGTCCCTCCTCCTCCTCCTCATTGTTCCTCCTCCTCACGTCCCTCCTCCCTCCACATTACTCACATGGCAGGGAGAATAAAGCAGAGCATCTGTAATAGTTTAGAGCCGGCACTGAAGGACGAACAGAGGTCGAATAGCATCGCAGCTAATGTGTAAAACGACACCTTGTACGTGTGTGTGTGTGTGTGTGTGTGTGTGTGTGTGTGTGTGTGTGTGTGTGTGTGTGTGTGTGTGTACGTGTGTGTATGTGTGTGTGTGTGTGTGTGTGTGTGTGTGTGTGTGTGTGTGTGTGTGTGTGTGTGTGTGTGTGTTAACAGTAATAGATGGCTTGGTGTGAATACAAGGACAGAACGGGGACATGGGGCGCTAAAAATGGATCGCTACCTGGTGGTCTAACACACACACACACACTTCACATGGCTATGGATACACACGTTGACATACATGCACACACACAAAGTAAAGGCTTTTTTTCCCATCTTTGTGTGTTTTTAGCAACTTTTTTATAGCGCTTTTCTGTCCTTTCATTAATCCTTAAATGGGCATTCATATATAAATGTTTGGGGAAATTAATTGATTGCTATTTCGTATATAACACCCATATTGCACTGTTATTACCCCCATATGACACACATTTTACTCCGTTATTACACCCATATTAGACCCTTATTACACCCATGTTTTACTCATGTTACAGTTATTAAACCCATATAAGACTGTTATTACACCCATATTACACCCACGTGACACCAATATTACACCCATATTACACATTTATACACCCCTATTACACCATTATTAAACACTAATATTACTCTGTTATTACACCCATGTTGCCCCATTATTACACCTTTATTATACCCATGGTACACTGTTATAACATCCCGTATTACACTAGTATTAGACCTGTATTACACATTTATACACCACTATTACACCATTATTGAACCTGTATTACATTAATATTATTCTGTTATTACTCCCATGGTACACCCTTATTGTATCCATGTGTTACCCATGTTACACTGTTATTAAACCCATATTACACTAGTATTAGACCCGTATTACAGCCATCTAACACCAATATTACACTGTTATGACATCCCATATTACACTAGTATTAGACCCATATTACAGCCATCTAACACCAATATTACACTGTTATTAAAATTGCATTACACCCATGTTACACCCTTAGTATACCCATGTTACGCTGTTATTAAACTCATATAAGGCTGTTATTAGACCAATATTGCACCTATGTAACACCCTTGTTACACCATTATTACACCTGTAGTATACCCATGGTACACTGTTATAACATCCCATATTACACTGTTATGAGACCCTTATTACACCCATTTTACACATGGACACATCCTGTCATATGAGTGTATCCCCCAGCATGCACAAACCATTTAAATGTTAACCGATATTTGCATTTATTGGTTTATTGACCATGTGTTGTGTCCCCGTCCCTCTGCTGGCAGCTAAAGGCTGGTGCAACAGACGAGAGTTGAGTTTTTACGGGCTGCTTGATTTGTAGTTGCTGCAGAGGTTTTGCGTCCGTCGTTAAAACCTCCTGCTGCCAACACTTCCTCCGGGTGTTTTCAGATCACAAAATGATCCTTTTTTTTCTACCCACAATGCACTGGAAAGACTCCCTGCTGATTATCTTTTCCATGGGGGACTCAAGTCGTATCCATGCATGAATATTTTGACATAAAAAACAACATGACTCTTAATCATCAAGAGGGCTTTCTGTTTGCTAATTTCTAATTTCATGGGGGTTGTTTTAAACTTTGAAGGGCACTTTGAAATGCTTTCTATTTCCCTCTCACAAACACACACACACACACACACACACACACACACACACACACACACACACACACACACACACACACACACACACACACACACACACACACACACCTTGTAGTGTTTGTGTCGGACTCTGAACCAGATAAGGAAGTCATTGTGTCTCCGGTAATGAAAGGCAGCGTGACGGTGCAGATAGGATTTTCAATATCTCTTTTATTTCGATAAAACACGTGCACGCTCACCGTCCTCGGGATAAATCACGTGCACGCTCGCCATAACCTTGAGTACAAGCGCATGTCAATCAATCCAATCCATTCACCCTCACCCCCTCCATCTCTCCGTGATAAACGCGCTCTGTGTTCGGCTTCATCTTGTATTGATGACTTTTACTGAAAGAAAAAAAGTGAGACACGCACGAGCGAAGTGATCGATGTTCAGATCATGATTTATGAGTCCACCGTTTTGGAGCTTTTTGTGTCGAAGTTATCTGGCGCTGAAAACATGATTAGTGGGTGAAGAAGAGAAGGATTGATTGAATATGTTTTACACTTTTTCTTCTGAATCATATAGCTCCAGTTAAACCAGGTTAAAGGGGACATATTCTGCTGATGTTCAGGTGTATATCAGTATGTAGTGTCTCTACTTTAAAGAGTACCTCTCCTGCTGATGTTCAGGTGTATATCAGTATGTAGTGTCTCTACTTTAAAGAGTACCTCTCCTGCTGATGTTCAGGTGTATATCAGTATGTAGTGTCTCTACTTTAAAGAGTCCTCTCCTGCTGATGTTCAGGTGTATATCAGTATGTAGTGTCTCTACTTTAAAGAGTCCTCTCCTGCTGATGTTCAGGTGTATATCAGTATGTAGTGGCTCTACTTTAAAGAGTCCTCTGCTACTGATGTTCAGGTGTATATCAGTATGTAGTGTCTCTACTTTAAAGAGTACCTCTCCTGCTGATGTTCAGGTGTGTATCAGTATGTAGTGTCTCTACTTTAAAGAGTCCTCTCCTGCTGATGTTCAGGTGTATATCAGTACGTAGTGTCTCTACTTTAAAGAGTCCTCTCCTGCTGATGTTCAGGTGTATATCAGTATGTAGTGTCTCTACTTTAAAGAGTCCTCTCCTGCTGATGTTCAGGTGTATATCAGTATGTAGTGTCTCTACTTTAAAGAGTCCTCTCCTGCTGATGTTCAGGTGTATATCAGTATGTAGTGTCTCTACTTTAAAGAGTCCTCTCCTGCTGATGTTCAGGTGTACAGTATATCAGTATGTAGTGTCTCTACTTTAAAGAGTCCTCTCCTGCTGATGTTCAGGTGTATATCAGTATGTAGTGTCTCTACTTTAAAGAGTACCTCTCCTGCTGATGTTCAGGTGTATATCAGTATGTAGTGTCTCTACTTTAAAGAGTACCTCTCCTGCTGATGTTCAGGTGTATATCAGTATGTAGTGTCTCTACTTTAAAGAGTCCTCTCCTGCTGATGTTCAGGTGTATATCAGTATGTAGTGTCTCTACTTTAAAGAGTCCTCTCCTGCTGATGTTCAGGTGTATATCAGTATGTAGTGTCTCTACTTTAAAGAGTACCTCTCCTGCTGATGTTCAGGTGTGTATCAGTATGTAGTGTCTCTACTTTAAAGAGTCCTCTCCTGCTGATGTTCAGGTGTATATCAGTACGTAGTGTCTCTACTTTAAAGAGTCCTCTCCTGCTGATGTTCAGGTGTATATCAGTATGTAGTGTCTCTACTTTAAAGAGTCCTCTCCTGCTGATGTTCAGGTGTATATCAGTATGTAGTGTCTCTACTTTAAAGAGTCCTCTCCTGCTGATGTTCAGGTGTATATCAGTATGTAGTGTCTCTACTTTAAAGAGTCCTCTCCTGCTGATGTTCAGGTGTACAGTATATCAGTATGTAGTGTCTCTACTTTAAAGAGTCCTCTCCTGCTGATGTTCAGGTGTATATCAGTATGTAGTGTCTCTACTTTAAAGAGTACCTCTCCTGCTGATGTTCAGGTGTGTATCAGTATGTAGTGTCTCTACTTTAAAGAGTCCTCTCCTGCTGATGTTCAGGTGTATATCAGTATGTAGTGTCTCTACTTTAAAGAGTCCTCTCCTGCTGATGTTCAGGTGTATATCAGTATGTAGTGTCTCTACTTTAAAGAGTCCTCTCCTGCTGATGTTCAGGTGTATATCAGTATGTAGTGTCTCTACTTTAAAGAGTCCTCTCCTGCTGATGTTCAGGTGTACAGTATATCAGTATGTAGTGTCTCTACTTTAAAGAGTCCTCTCCTGCTGATGTTCAGGTGTATATCAGTACGTAGTGTCTCTACTTTAAAGAGTACCTCTCCTGCTGATGTTCAGGTGTGTATCAGTATGTAGTGTCTCTACTTTAAAGAGTCCTCTCCTGCTGATGTTCAGGTGTATATCAGTATGTAGTGTCTCTACTTTAAAGAGTCCTCTCCTGCTGATGTTCAGGTGTATATCAGTATGTAGTGTCTCTACTTTAAAGAGTCCTCTCCTGCTGATGTTCAGGTGTATATCAGTATGTAGTGTCTCTACTTTAAAGAGTCCTCTCCTGCTGATGTTCAGGTGTATATCAGTATGTAGTGTCTCTACTTTAAAGAGTCCTCTCCTGCTGATGTTCAGGTGTATATCAGTATGTAGTGTCTCTACTTTAAAGAGTAGTTCCTAACAGCCTGAGTGTTGCCCTGATGTGTTTCAGGAGGACGAGACAGGGCCATACACACACACACACACACACACACACACACACACACACACACACACACACACACACACACACACACACACACACACACACACACACACACACACACACACAGCTCCAACAGTAACGTGTTTTCTCTGTGTTTCAGGAGGACGAGACAGGCGAGGGCCGCTTCAGTTTCCCGGGTTACGGCATGGGTCCCGCGTGCCTCCAGAACAAAGACGGCATGGCCATCAAAGGAAACAACAACAACGCCCCGCCCACCACCAACCCGGGGGAGAAGACCATCGACGAGATGAAGAAGCTGTTCATCGGCCGGGCCAAACGCATCGACACCGTTTCCCGCGTGGCCTTCCCCCTCGTCTTCCTCATTTTTAACACTTTCTACTGGATCACTTACAAGATCATCCGCAGCGAGGACATCCACAACATGACTTAGTCGAGAGGCGGAGGAGGAGGAAAACAGTGCGAAGAAGACGAGAACGGAGAGAGATGACTTCAAAAGGAGAGATCATTCTTTGCTGCCCTGATTTTCGCGCCTCCTTTCCTTCACTTCCTCGAGGATAAGTTGCTTTTTCGCCTCCCTCAACCCCTCCTAATAGACATTATTTATTGCTTTCTTTCCCCTTTATTCTCCTCCCAGAATCCCAACTCACTCCGGCTCTTTACACCTCCTGAATAATCCGGAACCAGTGCAATAGCAATGCAGTAAAATGCATGATATATGAATGTGGCAATATATTAATGAAAAAGATGACAAAGCAAACAGACTCTTTGGAGCCCAACAAACTGTGTGGGATTGGACGGAGACAGATATATAATTCTATATGAAAAAGAGATGTCGGGACGGGGGTGGGGGATGTACGAGAAGCAGTGTAATATACTCATATATCTATCATAAAACGGAGAAAAAAATAACTTTATTTGCAAAGGCGGGCATCTGGAAAATGAGGGATTTTTTCACAACCCCACCAAAAAAAAGGGAAGAAGGCAGATTGGTGCTTCCATTAAATAAATCGATGCAAGGATCACGCATTCTATATATCTAGATTTGCTTCAAAATGTGTATTGCAAGCACTCCTCAACGCTTTTTCCTCCCCGCCAACAAACCTCCGACTGAAAGAGAGGTTTTTCTCTGCTGCCGCTGTCAAACGTACGACTGGACAAACGGAAAAAATATCGTGAAACACTGAAACGGGCAGTGCTGATTTTGAGACAAAATATCAAATGTATCTGTGGTGTTCCTCTACTTGTCCTTAATTTATTTCATATGTGTTTCTTAATTTATGTGCCAAGTAAACATGTCGCTGTGCAGCTTTTTTCTCAAGAGGAAGGCGGATTGTTGGACGTCGAATCGATCGGCGTTTCCTCACGAAGCTTCTTCAGGATTTTTCTTTTTGTTTAAATCCCTGGATTTCCTCGTTGTGTTTATGGGGGACAGAACCACAGATATGTTTACATCCTTATTAGTGCTTCCTTGCTTTGACCCCGCCTTAATGTGACACCCTTCCCCCAGCTGAGAGGACATATTGTAGTAAATTGAAACAGATTATAGCACCTGTTATACCTTAATTAACTGTATTTCCATCTCATTCACTGTAGCTGCGAGCGTCTTCATTTGTGAAAAAGCTTCATGGAGAATTAAAAAACTGGATTTATTTTTGCCATTGCCATTTTGGACGGGATTCGATCATTCTGCAGGTTTTGATTTCATCTTTTTTGATTTGCGCCAGGCTTCTCTATGCAATGATCAGTATATGCAATTATGATTTTGCCTTCCTTTCAGCGACGCCATCTCAAAACGTTTGTGAGTTGTTGCTGCCCCATTCATCCCTAAACAAACTGTCAATCTTACCGGTAAATATTGAAGCAATGCGGGAAGATAGAGCGATAAAACAAAGTCAATAATTGCCAAATTCAGGAGGGACTTTCGCCTCAGGCATGAAGAAATCAGCAGCAAACAGACTGAGTTTTCAAAATTGGAAAGAGAGGTCACAAAAGTGGATAAAAGTATTTTTCTGCGCGAGCCGTTTTCCAGTTTTCTAAGACAAAACTCAAGAGGAACAAATGATAATGACGCTGAGATGTATTTTGTTTATGCAAAGTAAACATGTGTTGTGTTCAAAGTCAAAGTAGTGACTGTAGTAACACAGAGAATCCGAGGAAATCCCAGTTTAAGTGTTAACCACTCGTCCACCAGCAGAACGACAGGAAATAGATCCTTTATAGCTTCTAATTGAACAAGAAATCAACGCCGATCTTCAATATCCAATCACGTTGCTTAATTGTTTGCCTGACTGAGCATTGTAATTGGGTTCTTTGTAGGTAATAACATAAATGTGATAGGCAAAAACCTCAAAATCAGTTTTTACCGCCAGTGAAATGACTCCCAAAAAGGGGCGGGGCTCTCATCTAAAAGGCGATAAGGTTAACCAGATTACGTTTAGAAATAAAAGACCTCACATACAGGAAAACATGGTTTAATTCCAGTTAAAATCTCCATTAAAACGTCTCGTGTCAAAATGTTTAAGCCCCGGTAACAACTTGGTTTTGACGCAAAACCAAAGATGATTTTTTTAATACATTTCTCGTGTCGTTGTCATTGCCTTTTGCTGCTGCTGTCGCGGGGCAAGTGGTTCTAGATGTTGCTGCAGGATGTGAAATCATATTCATTTTGTGTTTTCAATATGATTGCCAGATGCAGTATTGCCAGATTAACTTCAGATATTTAAATGAAATGATATAATATATATATAAAGGCATATTTTGATATGAAACATGTATGTATTTTCCCTCAACAATCTTGTATTTCCTTATTTTTTAAACACCACCCACCTATCCATTAATCCCTATCCCTTTCCAAATTATTGCAGTGTGTAAAAGAGAGTCTAAATTTACTACTATGACTTTTAATTCATTATTATTATCAAAGTGTGTAAAACTGATCCGAAGGGCTATGCCACGCACATACATCCTTCTGTTCTGAGTCCAAAATGTCATCATTTTAAAGTGGAAGTGCCATAGCGTCATTGCAAAAACTATGCATTTAATTCAGTAACTCATTCCCAGTAAATCTTTTTAGGGCCATGATCACCTAGGATGCTTTATTTTTCGCTCTTTTTAATGCAAACAGTTTGCATTTAGGTTGTAAACCATCAGATTTAGACAAAGTTGAAATTAGAAGTATTAACGTTTTGTCTTTTAGCTTTATGGCGAACAGTATTAGCTTAATAGCATCCGTCCTTTTAGCGAAGCAACTCTACATGTAGCTTTATGAAGTCCAAATAATAACAACATTACAATTTCTTTACCTAAAACCTCCCGATATCAACTATTTAGCAAGGAAATGCAGCAAGACGTAGCGGGAGTATCTAGCTAGTCAGCAAAGCTAGCTAGCATACATGATACTTAGCTAGCTGTGAATGAAATTCGTGCAACTTTTAGATTGAATTTATTTGTTTATCCAAATTACATTGTGGTATTTTTACGTGCTAGCACTCCAACAACAAGTCCCAAGTTTTTCATAAATGCTAAAGTTATTATGTCGTCTCTTATGTCCAAATAAAAAACATTACAGTTTCTCTAGCTAAAACTGCCAGAAATCAACTATTTGGCTTACAGCTGTAGAGAGAAACGTAGCAAGACGTAGAGAGAGTAGGCACAGAGTACTTTAGCTAGCTTTATAGGACATTCGTGCAACGTTTAGAAAGCATTTCTTTGTTTTTCCAAATGTCACCCTTTTATTTTGGTCTTTATTTCATGCTAGCATCACAGTTAGCACTCCAACAAAAACTAAGAGGACCAGTCAGAAAAGCTAGCTAGCATACATGCTATTAAGCTAGCTGTGAGTGATGTGTGTGCAACTTTTTAGATAGCATTACTTTATTTCATGGTAAAAAAAGGTTTTTCAGAATATTTTCTAAACTTGTCCTGCTAGCTACCTCAACTCTTATGCTAAAGTACGTACACGCAACATAGCAATATATAAGAGGAACAGGCATGGACTTTAATCAGGTAAAGGGAATTTAGGAACTATTTTAACCAATTACAGATTTTTGTTGAAGGCAGCGCAAGCTATTAACGATATGTAGCACATGCTTACAAGTACGCAAAATGTGTTCTTCATACAAATGAGTGCATTTTAAGAAAGTAAGATTTAAAAAATATGTATCTTTTGAGAGTATAGCAGCTTCGTAATAAACCAGCAAAAGTAAAAACAAGAGGATGCCAAGGAGTTCAAGGAGTTTAATTGGAAACGCCAAAATAAATGATTGCTAATCAAGAAATAAATATATATTTTGTTGACTTTGAGCTCCCTAAAAACCAACAACAGTAAAAAAAAAAACTCAATAAGAGGATGCTAAAGAGTTGATGATAGAGACGGCCTTTTACGTTTTCATTGGAAATTCCCAACTAAATGGTTGCTAATCAAGAAATAAATATAGATGTTGTTGACTCAAATATTATCTAGCATCCCTTTGAGTCCCTTCAGAGTGATTGTATGTCATATAGATGAAAAACCGTGCATCATTTGAGACTAGAGAACTCCGTAAAAAAACATAAAAGTAAAAAAAAACTGCAATAAGTGGATGCTAAAGAGTTGGTGACAGAGGCGGCCTTTTACGTTTTCATTGGAAATGCCATAATAAATGGAGAAGTAAATATAGATTTTGTTGATTTTGGATCATCAAATATAACTTAGCATCACTTGGAGTCCCTTCAGAGTGACTGTATGTCAAAGACAGTCAGAAAACAACCCCTTTTGTTCCCTGTTTTTTCGCCTCCTCTCTGATCACGGCCTGGGAAAGCTCGGCCTAATTAAGATCCTTATTATTTGTATGTATGTTTCTTCTGTGCCATAGACACTGCATCTGGAATAAGTGAGAAGCACTGTCCTGTCCTCATTTTGCCAACAGCAGTCGTCCATTTTTCTAGAGCTTACATATCTTCTCGTGCCATATGGGGGTTGAATATGCAACTGAGAAACAACGAGGACCTATAAAGCATATCATGCATTCATTCAACTACCATGTTTACATGATTCATACCCTTTTTTCCTCAGGCGTGGGTGTTGTGTATACCATAGTCATTTTAGAGCTTTGTCATAGGCCTCACATCATTGTATTAATCATTGTTATACTGTGTGGGTTGGGGGGAGGGGAGGGTTCATAACATGAGATAGAAACTGGGTTTATATTGCATTACGTTGAGATGTGATGCATTCGGACTGAACAATGGGAGATGTGTTTTTTTCGGACGTTTATAAAAAAATCCTTAGGTTCTGACTGGATTTTAAAGTAGCATGGTTTGATTTGTCGGCGATTAATGACTCTATTGGTTTCCGGGGGTTTGGGTTTCTCTTGTATTTTATTGTATGTATTGTACAATCCGAAAGGGAGACGGGACAAATACAGTGAAGCTGCTGTGAACTTAAAGGAAACATTATTATGATTAATATATTTATTTATTTATTTTTCTTTGCACAAGTTGGAATGGCCTTAATTTTTTTGCTTTTACTTGCTTCTATTGTGTATTGGCACAAAGTGCACCCGTTTGATTTTTAGCAGAAATGCTCATTACGATGCTTATAATCCGAAAAAGTGCACATCGAAGCAGGATGATATAAAAAAAATATATAAGAAAAGTTCAGCAAATCCTTTTTATTTTTCATTAATCTGAGAAAAACAATATTTTGCATGACTATAAATACAATGGCAGATATTTTGGCTTGTACAAAAAAATGTGAAGCAATTTGAAGAGAAAAAAAGAATGTACCGTTTCTGCTGTATCTGTATATATCTAAATATTTATTGAAATATGTCATACTACTAATTCTATTAACGATTAAAGGTTTTCTGAACAAAATCTCTTTACCTGTTTTTTGAAAATTGTCATGGTTGTTGGAGGAGTTGGATCTTCTGCTTTCTGTTACTCGACTCAAGGATCTGTGTAATCATTCAAGAAAAAGTATTAAAAATTGCAAATAAATCCTTCGTGGGGGGCGTCGTTATTCACTGACATCCCTCTGAGTTTCAGCGACATTTCTCAACAGCTGTGCTATCCTGATTGGTTGGGTTTGGAAAATATATTGGAGACATGCATGTATATTTTGCCTGAATGATTTCCCTATACTCTCTAGAAAGTCTTTGTCCAGAAGTGTATCTCCACTGGTGCCGAAAAGAGAGCATGCAGCACTTTATTTGACTATTTGATGAACATATGGGTTCACCTGCTGAATTAAAAACAGAACAGATGAAGCAAAGAAAGTGAAAACCATAAAGCAGATTCAGAAAGTAGAGATATATTCACACTGAAAGTATTAGAGAACAGAACAGCTGACAGAGACGAGAGAACAGCTGATCCTTTACAACAAACACTATATGCTCTTTTTAGGTTTTACCAACACTGTAATCCTGCTAGAAATCCACAGTTTTTAGATATAACAGTAATCTGATGTCACTTTAAGGGATACAGATACCTTTTTTTTAAAGCAGAGCACCTGTAATAGTTTAGAGCCGGCACTGAAGGACGAACAGAGGTCGAATAGCATCGCGGCTAATGTGTAAAAAGACACCTTGTACGTGTGTGTGTGTGTGTGTGTGTGTGTGTGTGTGTGTGTGTGTGTGTGTGTGTGTGTGCGTGTCTGTGTGTGTCTGTGCGTGTGTGTGTGTGTCTACAGTGTGTGTGTTGGGGTGTGTGTGTTTGTGCATGTGTATATTTGTGTACAGTGTGTGTGTGTGTGTGTGTGTGTGTGTGTGTGTGGGTGTGTGTGTGTGTGTGTGTGTGTGTGTGTGTGGGTGTGTGTGTGTGTGTGTGTGTGTGTGTGTGTGTGTGTGTGTGCTCGGGGTCTTGCTGCCAGCTGGACCAGAACATGCTGGAAGCCACAAACACTGATAGTGTGTGTGTTTAACAGCAGGAGGCCCTCACACTGCATACTGATCCATCACACAGCACGGGGACCGGCTGCTGAGACTCAGAGGTCAAAGGGTCAAACCCCAAATGCATTAATGAGACCAGTAAGAGACCAGTGTTCACACATGCAGTCTTTTACTGGCATTAAGCTGCTTCTCCCAGAGTTTCACCAGAAAACACTCCCATAGCATTTTGTTGTTTCCATGACAAAGATATCCTGTGTCTCATCACTGTTGTGTGACTTTATTTTCTCATCTGTCTATGCTATTATATATTTGTTTGACATGGTTTTTTCACCGTGAATGACCACCAGAAGACGCTTCCTCTCACTTTGTCTGATTGAGCTTCAGTCTGACAGCCGTAGCGAGAAGGACGAACAGCGTATGATAAGATAAGATGGAACTTTATGTATCCCCTTTGTGGAAATGCAGGCGTTTATAGCAGCAACAGGGTCAGAGTGAAAAACAGGATTCACACAAGGTAGAAATAAAGATAAAATGGAGACAAAAGTCACTCTCTCACAGGTAGCAGCTTCCAGTGTCCGTCCGGCCGATCTGCTCAAAGAAACAGACTTTTTTCGGTCGGAAAGTTTCACGGTCAAAAACAAGCCCTTCTGCCAATTTATACAGTGACGTCACCCACCGGTGCTTTTATGAAAAATGTGCAAATGTTATCAATTAAGATAATTTGGAGCGGCCGCAGAAAAAAAGGTGGAGCATTCAGAGACAACGCTGGGTGCTTTTTCTCAAGGAGCTCACATGTGACAGCAGGCAACAGCTTCTCATTGGTATCAATACAAAAATAAAAGGGTGCTTGCGCTCAGAAAAAGGCGCTATGTGGACATAGACCCTTAGTGCCAAATGTACACTTAGATCCAGAGATATATCATCATGTGTTGAATAGCCACTGTATTTGTTAGCAATGAAACGATAAAGTCCCAGGATTCTCCAAAGTTAAATTAAATCAAAGTTTTGTAACAACTGCAGAATAAAATAAAAGGTACATCTATGTGCTTTTATTTAAAAATGAAGCTTTTCAGTTTGGAAAGTTTGGACTCATTTTATTTATTATTCAGTACGTAATTGCAATTATTACATGGTTTAGTTGAATACTCGATTCTGATTGGTCAATTCAGAACACGTGACACGTTGTTAATCCAGTAGTACAGACCGCTGTCAAGGACTTATTGACCGTTGTTAAGGACATCGGCACAAAGAAGCCCGTTCGATTGATCTGTATACAGTTTGGCCGAAAAGCAAACTGCATGCTTGGCGTCGGGCTCGTGATCTGCCTGTCGGGTGTTCTTTTACCCAGAAGGACCGCCTCGCTGCACATTATCCTTACATTACACAAATAATACCACCCGGGCTCTGTGGTCTCGCATGGAGACAATACATTTTTTTATTACTGTATTTATTGTTGTTATTATTGTTATTTTAATATTTGTTTGGTCATTGTCAGGCTGTGGCTCAGTGGGATAGTGCGTCGATATTCGGATCAGACACTTCACCACAAATTCTTCCTGTGGGGATTGAGGCAGACTTCCACTTTAAAATATAATACACTGTAGTTTGCCATATATTGGCATATTTTCATTGTCCTAAGTGTAGCTTTTAAGGTCCTTTTTTAATGTGTCTTACAAATACTTATTTTGTATTATCCTTATATATTTATTTGTTAAAGGTGGGGTAGGTAAGTTTGAGAAACCGGCTCGAGATACACTTTTTGTTAAATTCCATGGAATGCTCTTAACATCCCGATAGCAATGAATATCTGAAGTGCTTTGACAAAAAATCCATAATAAAATGTCATCTGTGGAAGCTGTGGTACTGTAAAAAGCACGACCAATCATCTGAGCCGGCCCGGCTAAAATAACTGGATGGCCTACCTGCCTGTCAGCCTTCCATCTGTGCACAAACTTATCTCGTGCCCTCATTGGTCATGTGCGCGTTCGTGTGTGTTGGAGGAGGGGCTCTGTGAGGAAGTGGCAGATTTTCTCCGGTCGTGTATTTTCAAATTCTAGCGATCTCGAGCTGGTTTCTCAAACTTACCTACCCTACCTTTAACCTACTATTGCAACTTATTCTTTTAGATTGTTGATGTTCGCACCACCAGATACCAAAGCAAATTCCTTGTATGTGTAAACGTACCTGGCAATAAACTTGATTCTGATTCTGATATATAATGTATGTAAGTTGCTTTGGGTAAAAGCGTTTAAAAAGTGATCTGTAAACCTGTCAACGTTCAAATTAAATAAAAGGCAAGAGCACACACCTTCACCTTAAAGACATCTGTAATCTGGATCATTGTTTGTTAATGAGCTGTGTTTCTTTAACACATCTCAAATACTGTTTTTCAAATTAAGTGTACTACACACATAAACACCTTCAGAAAGCTCCGGGCTCCTTTACACACACACAACACACACATCACACACACATCACACAACACACACACACACACCACACACACACACACACACCACTCACACACACACACACACACACACACACATACATATACACACACATACACATACACACACACATACACACACACACACACATACACACACATCACACACACACACATACACACACACATACAACATACACACCA